>NC_056732.1:1143398573-1143448573 GCF_019279795.1 Protopterus annectens | reverse complement strand
TTTGTTTTTGTTTTTATGACTATAAATTGTATGTAACTGGTGCTTTTCTCCCTGGCTTTGCTGAAAATGAGCACCCCATCCAAATCGTACTTTCCCATTAAAGAAATATAAGATCTAGTAGATGATTTACTGCTGAGGTTATCTCTAGTCTGTGTTGCTATTGCTGACATGTTCTGACTGGCAATTCATGACTAATATCTCATTTTATTCTCATGTAAATTTAGTACTTTTTCATTCTATTTTTGGTTGCGTTCATGTTTGATTGCTATTTATGGAAGAAGTTGTTTTGCAGAGTTTCAGTGCATATTTTTTAACTATGAAGCATGCATATATTTCATGGGAAAGACCTGAGGCATGGTCTTCAATGCTCAATAACTGCTGATCAATATCTGATGGCATGTACATAGCTATAATCATACTAACGATATGTACAGACTGGTGATCAATAAAAATATATATGCTCTGTGACAGATATGTATTTCATGACATCCATTTATCAGAATCCATTGCTAGGATAAATATTTTAAAGGTATTATATTTTAAGGGCATGTTCCTTACAGCTATATATATTCTTTTCTAACGAAATGCTACATAACCTTCACTTATATTTAATACATATAGGCTGCTTTAAAAGTCATATTTGGGCTTATTTTAATGCTGGTACTTTGACTCTGCACTACTCTATGTGGTAATTTTGAGGATGGTCTCTGCAAAGGCTGATGGTGAGAATGGCTGTGCACTGGGTGCCTTCATGTATTTCTTTTGAAGCAGTGCTTACCTCAGAGTCAGACTATGTGGGGCACTGCTCTTACATGTGGAGTATGGAGAAGGAGCGTTCTCCCACTTCTGCATAAATTGCTTGAAGAGTACATGTCTGTCATCTTGTGAGTGGCTGAGCATACACGCTTGTGACTGTACATATACATGCATGTTACTGGTACACATTTAGTCTATAACTGTACGTGCACTCAGAGTTGTCAAAGTCATACTGTCAATTAATATAAAATGCCTTACATTTTAATAAGGCATACAATAAGTCCTTTAAATTATATTGATTTTCTAGCTATTACATACGAAAAACTGTATTTATCAGCTTTTTCTGTCTTTTTCTTGGCATATAAGTGAAAAGCATCACCATGGTCAGTTTCTCTACCTAGATATCAAAAGAGTTAATAAATATAATAACTTGATTATTTAATTTGTTATCTGGATATGTTCCACAGTGTGAAAGAGACTCCCATGCTGGGCTGACTCAAGGATAATTTGAAATTACAAATTCCTTTTCAATATCCATTTAACTTAAGCAATGGGACTGGAATTCTCCTAAGTGCCAGCCCAAAAATATAGCTTGAACATGGAAGCTGTGTTCTTAGAGAAGTAGTTATTAGGACCGAACTCTAAGCCCTGGAAAGCAACAAATGTCATGCAATACGTTAAGGAGAATCATTTATTAACAGCAGCAAATTGTCTTGGTATTATTTTTTTAGGATTTACATGATATTTTGTTTATATTTTGTTTTGATTTCTTCCATTATTTGAGACCATTTGTTATTCCAGTTGCATAAAATACATGTTATGCACTTTACTGCACTAAGGCATTATACTCCTCATTTTTAGCATCACATTTGCAAGTAACACTTTATTAGCTGCTTTCTCAGAAATTTCTATTAATGTTGATTGCCAACACAGGATTTCCTCCATTTTAGCACTTATTTAATTATATTATAAGCTTCTCTTCCATTTCATTATTAACAGATCTCTATAGATGCTTCAAGGCTTTATGTCTTGAATACATGAATATTTTCAGCAAAAGCTGCATTAATTCATCATGTTGGATACATGAGACTTTACTAGAAAAGAAATGTACAGTTTGATTGTAACCTCCAGACCATAGCTTTCACTGCACAAGTACAGCTTATGCCAATCATTGTGGACATGCATATAGTAGTCTCTGAACACTTCTGTCAGATAAATCCTCGATATGGTATTACTGAAGGGTCTCAGTAGCATTTGGTATCACAATATATATAATGTTAATTAATATGGTTTCCCAGGAAGGTTGTGTGCAGGCATGTGCACACTTACTCTTGTGCGTGCGTGTGTGTGTGTGTGTGTGTGTGTGTGTGTGTGTGTGTGTGTGTGTGTGTATGATCCGTGTGTGTTTATTTTCTGTACGTTTGTGCATATGCATGCAATTTATGTGTGTTTGTGGTCTCCATGAATATACAGATAGACGTGCAGGTATATATCTTTCTCTGTCTATCTCTCTCTATATCTTTGTCTTTGTTTCTATGCAATGTGAAATTCACTGCAGATGTACTGCAGCAGGAAAATGAGAGGCCTCTGATGCGGTGTCAACACTGTGTTTTCTGTCCCATGCCTTACATTTCTAATGGTGTGTTTTCAACTAATTGGTCACTGCCTTGTCAAGAGTCATTGTTATCTATAGAAAACAGATAATAATCAATTGCAGGACTGAAAGAATAATGCAATATGAGGTTAGAGGACAAACGTCCTAAGACTAATGTTGAGTGGGCAGTTCATGGCTACTTGCTGGTAGTGGAACAAACTGCAGATTGTGAATTTTTAACAAAATCAAACCATGTGCCACAGGGACTACAGCTCACAGTCTTAACCTCTCTGTGCCATCTGCCAGACTTATGTCAGACATATGTCACACTTTAACAATACTTTTGAGAATATCTCAGCATTCTCTATATAAAGCGTTGTTCTTTACATCACAGCAGGGGTTGATGGCATGGAGTCATTTATATATTTTAGTTATACACATTTAGCTATATAATAAAAATCAACAAATGCACCTCCAGGATAAAGAGCCAGAGGAGTACAAATATAAAAATCAAGAAACAACAACTCCTTGGACAAACACCATGGCCAATGATGTAAAATCAAAAATGTTTATTAGATCAACGTAAGCATTTTTGCATTCCTAATGAATGCTTCATCAGAATTATAATTATTACAGTTAAAACCATTGTTTGAAAGAAACCCTAAACCAATCACTGCTTGCTAAATAATTCCATATAATTAATAAGGAATGATACATATTTAAACATAAACAAGTGTAAAAACATACATACCTAGTTCATCCAAAATAATTAATATTAATGCAAGGTGAAAATACCTAGCTACCATTCAAATGGCAAAAATCTTAAACAAAGTAATACATTGAATGTACCTTTGCACCTAAGCTTTGTAATCACTAAAATACTACTTATCGCAAGTATACAAAACAATATCGGCTCACATTGTGAATGATGGATAATACCATCTTTCCTTAGGTACGAAGATAGATTTTAAATGGTGGTTTTAACTGCAATGATTAAAGTCTGATGAATCGTTCATTAGGAACGCGAAAGCGCTTACTTTGATCTAATAAATGTTTTGGATTTTATATTATTGGCCATGGTGTTTGTCCAAGGAGTTGTTGTTGTTTCTTAATTTTTACATTTGTACTCCTCTGGCTCTTTACCCTGGAGGAGCATTTGCTGGTTTTTATTATTTGTTGGCTGTATTTGTACCAACTGGGACATGGCTGAAAGACAAGCTGCACTTGATTTAGAGCTGGATAATAATACTATGAGCAGTTTGGAGCAATGTTCTGCAGATAAAATGTTTTCTGAATTGTTACACATGGAGGGTAACCTGTTTGTAACTACGGAATTTACAAAAGATGTTAATACCAACAAACATGTAAACTATGATGTACATAAACTTTTGATGCTTCAAAGGAAATTTGAAGAATTATTTCAAACTTTAGAAGCTTCAATGGCAATGTATACACCTTGATGCTTGTGTATTTCACAAGATAATTCCCAGAGGTTTACGCAGTCTGAAAATGCCAACCTATGGGACGGGTTATACTGAATTACTATCTTGCTGGCAGAAGATCAATACAGAAACTAGTTTTTCTTATATGAGACTCTTCATTGATTTTTTCAAAACAATGGAGGAGAAATTATTAGTAGATACAGACAATAAGAGACATGAACTTTTAAACTCGTTTCCTGCCAAAATAGCGACTGCTACATTGAATGATGTTTTGAGCAATATGAAACTCTTTGAGAGGAAACTACAACTGCAGAAGAGATGCAAAATAAAAAGAGACATGTCAGATTTTAAAAGTGACAGTGTTTTTTTTGGCCCCAAGAGAAAACAATGGGACCTAATATTAAGAATACTAACTCTTCTGCCTCCATCAGAGAGTCTTTGGCAGACTTCCTCATCTGTCAGGAAGAGTTGCAACTATGTACATCTACAATTCATAGAGTCTCAAATAGTCCTCCTCCCTTGCTATGGGGTTTAAACACTTGTCCTGAGAATACCAGTGATGTCATCACTTTAGTATATAAACAGAATGATGTGAGACCTAAAGCAGGAGTTACCCATATACCACTGGATCAACAAAAAAATGTTCATATTTTTCCTCTGCCCATCAAAAACAGTTCGAGGAACAACAGGTCACAGGGCAAGGGCGGGAAAAGACATTTGTCCTTGAAAGAGCACATACCATCTGTGAAGAAGTATTGGTCACAGAACAAAACAACTTAGTATATGTTATCATCCTATCAACTTGATGACATACAAAAGAAAGGTCCTGCAGAAGGGTCTTTCTTTTATTCCTGCGACTTATAGTAGGTTTAGTGATACTGTGTTGGACCTCAATATGTTTTGTAGAAGAATTATGTTGAAATCTCTGTTCCCTGTTTTTTGTGAGAGTGGCAGCCTTCTAAAGAAACCTAGCCAGTTCTCTCCAGCCCTTCATCTAGCAGTAGAAATGTTCATGTGTATGTGTGAAAATGATTGGCATAAAATGCATAATATTCGAACTGGGACATACAGAAGGTTTTATAATTTAGCCAAAAAGGAAAAATCAGCACTGAAGGACTTACAGATTAACCCACATATAACTATATGTCCTGCAGATAAGGGTGGTGCCATTACTGTGTCAGACAAGTCG
The DNA here is from genome assembly GCF_019279795.1 of Protopterus annectens. Taxonomy (NCBI): domain Eukaryota; kingdom Metazoa; phylum Chordata; order Ceratodontiformes; family Protopteridae; genus Protopterus; species Protopterus annectens. Next base: position 1,143,443,592 of record NC_056732.1, on the reverse strand, counting down.
AGCCATATGAAGAAGATGCAGGAAATATCAAACGCTGATACATATTTTGTTATTACTCTCAACACAGTTGAAGAGATGATACATAGAGTACATTGTGATTGGACTGACTGTTTAGCAAGTAGACTCATTAGTAAAGAATTGTATGAATATCTTCTCATTGAGACACCTAAGGTATCTATAATAAAAGGTTTACCAAAGATACATAAAACATTAGTTAACCCTCCCTTTAGACCTACTGTATCTAGGGGAGGTTGGTTAACAGAATCCATCTCTATATTTGTGGAGAAGATGTTGAAACCTATTGTTGTGAACACCTTGACTATTTTAAGAGATACACACATTTTTTGAAATCTTTATATTCTCACTATAAATGTATCATCTGAAGATCATTTTGTTACTCTCGATGTTTGTTCTCTCTTCACTTCTATTCCTAATCAGACTGGCATTAGATTTGTCAAAGAATATCAACAAACACATTCTGATTACTTTATAGCTCAGATACATTTAATATGCATGTTCATAGAGATTTTATACATCAATATTTTTGTCTTTGATGGCACCTACAATGTACAGAGAACAGGGGTTGTCATGGGCACATTCTGTGCCAATTCTTATGCTAATTTGGTGATGGTATACTGAGAGACCAACTTTGTGTTGAACCATGATATTTTTAGCAATAATGTATGCTTTTATAAACATTTCATTGATGATATACTTATTGTATGGAGAGGAGACACTGTGAGTCTAAGTAACTTCTTAACTTACATTAATTCCAGGGCAGCTTTCTTAAAATTTACTATGTCAGCTTCAACGGAGACAGCCAATGTTTTAGATGTGACCCTTAGCAATAGATGTGGTCAAATATTTACTGAGATATTTAAAAAAAAAACATATTGGAGAAGTAGCTTACTCGACAGATCCAGTATGTACCCCTCCTATGCCTTTAATAACATTTTGAAAGGGCAAACATTATGGTTATCATGTCTAACCAGTAATGATGATGCTTTTACATCTTCTTCGAAATGACTATTGAATGATTTTGTGAGCATAGGCTACAACATCAATGAATGTAAATTAAGACTTGAGGTAGTAACTACTGAAAGAAAAGTGAGAGTGAGACCATATTTTTCTTATAGTTCTGGTACTTCAGCAGCAGCGCATTGCCCCTTGCATTCAGATGAATGCAGATTACTGTTATCATTTACTTCAGATAATAGGGACATTTTGGATATTATCAACAAGAATTGGCACATCCTATCAGCTAATGAAGTCATATATAAGATAGTTGGGTCATATCCTAAGATCAGTTATAGGAATTGTAAGTCCATTAAGAGAAAGATTTGTTATAGGGACATCCAACCCACACTTTTGAAACCTACACAGAGACAAGGTACATTTAGTTGTAGGAATTGCAGTTTTTGTGGTTATATGGCCAACAGCAATATTTTCACACATTCTTCTACAGACAGGGTGTATAGCTTTTGTCATTTTGCTGACTGCACCTCTTCAAACTTAATATATCTAGCCTACTGTACTAGTTGCCCCAGATTTTATGTAAATAAAACAAATAGGACACTTAAGAGAGAAAATGAGAAAGCATGCATATAAGATCAACAAGAGGGACATCTCCATAGCCACAGCTAAGCATGTCACACAGGCAAGATCTTGTCATACTTTTAAGTTTTTAGTTCTTGGAATGGTATACAAGGATTTTAGAAGGGGTGATATTAGGAACAGAATGGAAGCTCTTGAACAGAGATGGATTATTAACCTACAAGCAGATAAGTGTTGTGGTCTTAATGATGCCTTCTCTTTAAAACATTTTTAAAGGGACAGACCACTCACGCACTAGTAGATCTAGTGTTCTTTGCCAATTTTGAAGCTTCATAGCTTTTTATTATTACTATATTTTTATTTATTTTACATTTGTTGACCGGGATAGTCCAAATGGATACATGTCCATTTTCAGCAGAGGCTCCGGGAGAAAAGCTTCAAAGGAAGTAACACAAGCAAATTTAACATAATACAAATTAAACACAATTTACAGACCCTGTTGAGGAGTCTAAGTTATACAATCTCACATTCTTCTAATCTGGCTTACTAATTACAACACATTTGAGTTAAATTTACAAAATAATACTGGTGCACCAGTAATACTGAATATTTAGTCAGGCTTGGAGCAAGGACATAGCCATTGAGACTTGAAATACTGCTTGACAGTTTTCTTAAATTGAGATAGGGTAGTGTCTAGGGTAATGTTAGCAGGTAGCGAGTTCCAAGGTTTGCCAACAGAATTGGCAAACAGGGAGTCTCCGGCTGAATTGTTGGATTTGATGGTTTGTACTACCAGTCTGTTAGATGAGTGAAGTAGTCTGAGATTGGATTGGGGATAGATGATGTTTTTCAAAGCAGGTGTATTTTCAGGTCGGTAAAGTACTTTGTGAGCCACAATAAAAGTTGGTAATATTGAATCTGCCTCGGTATCTCTAGCCATCTGAGATTTTTTTAGGTTTATGCAGTGATGTGTTCTATAGGGCAGGCCAGTGGCAAATCTAGCTATGCTATTATAGCTGCCAGAGAGTCTGTTACGTTCAGTTTTATTTCAGTTGGCAAGTAAAGGGGAAGCATAGAGGAGGGTAGAAAGTACATGGGAGCAGGCAATGGCAGTTCTAGCAGGTGGGGTTAGGTATGGCTTTATCTTATATAGTGAGCCCAGTTTTTTATTAATGGATTTGATAGTTTTGTTAACCTGAACATTAAATTTGAGATTGTTGTCTACAATAACCCCAAGGAGTTTTGTGTGAGCATCTGGGGAGAGTATGGTACCATTGTTAGACTTAATGGAGAAAGATAATGTTGGGGATTTTTGGATGGGGGAGAAAAGTAGTAGCTTTGCTTTGTTGGGATTCAGAATCAGACAGCAGTTGGCAAGCCAATTTTCAACTAAGTTGAAAGTACACTGAGTAATTGTCTGCAGCTCAGTATGGGAGGTGCCAGTGCAGATTAATGTAGAGCTGTCTGCATATTGAATGCAGTTAGCATTTGGAATGAAAGTGTGGAGGTCATTAATAAAAATGGAAAACAGTAGTGGTCCCAGAATAGACTCCTGGGGACACCTAGTGTGTTGGGTAGGAGGTTGAATAATTTGTTTGCCATAGGATGGGTTGTTGCTTAATGTGGTGATAGGATTGAAACCATTGAAGAGAGTGATTACCTAGAGACATTGTCAGGGTGTGGATGAGGAGATGGTGGTTAACAATATCAAAAGCCTTAGAGAGATCCAAAAAAGGGCTGAGGATAGTTTTTTGTTGTTCTTGCTATGGTTTATAGCATTAGAGAAGGTGAGGAGGGCTGTGGTGGTACTATGATGTGGTCTGAAGCCATGCTGAGATTTAGCCAGTAGGTTGTTTTGGGTTAGAAAGTACAGAAATTGTTTGTGGATGCACTTTTCCATGATTTTTGCCAGGGGTGACAAGATGGCTATGGGGCTATAGTTAGATAATTCAGTAGAGCTACCATCTTTATGGAGAGGTATTTCACAAGATATTTTCCAGATAGAGGGGACTTTGGCTTCTGATATGGTCTGATTAATTAGAATGGAGATGGGGTATGCTATAGTTTTTTGAATAGAGTATGAATGAAAGATGTAGAGATTGGTTGGAAGCTAAAGGAGGGCTGGGTACTGGGAATGGTATCCTGTATGTTAGAGGAGTTCAGGGGTAATTGGCTAGCTAGGGCTTGGATAGTTTCAGTAAAAAAACTATTAAAGGTGTTAGCGACATCCTCTGGTAGTTTATCAGTAGAGGCTGAGGGAGATGGAGTGGTGGGTTGAGCTGGGTGTAGTAGTTTGTTTATTCCTGCCCAGAATTTTTGAGGATTATTTTGGTTTCCTTGCTGGAGATGGAAGTAATAGTTTTTTTTTTTTTTTTTTATCTAGTAAGATGGATCTTTTTGTCGCATTCCTTATTTGCCGAAATTTAATTTGATCTAGAAGGGCTTTTGTAGCATGCTATGTGATCCATGCCTTATTCCTGACTATGATTTTTGATTTGGTTCCTTTAGAGACCCATGGGGCAACTTTTGTTTTGGCCCTAATGGAGTGAGCAGGAGCATGAGAATTGAGGATGGAAAGGAATTTATTGTTAAAGTAAGCAACCACTTCATCTAGGGGCAAGTGTTCTAGGGCAGACCAATTGCATGATTTAAATTCACCCTGAAATTTGTTGGGATTAAAGTTTTTATTATTTCTTACTGCTCTATAGGTGGGCTGATTGGGAGTTTTAGGTTTTGTGTCTACAAGTAAAGATGAGAAAGTGATCACTGAGGTCATCAGGGATGGTCCCTGATGTATACATTTGGGGGTGGCTGTTGATTAGTATCCAGTCTAGTTTACTTTCTTTGTGATTAAGTTTACCTATTCTGGTGGGGATGTATATGACCTGTGTGAACCCATACAGGTCTACATGGGTGGTAGTAGATTGAAAGGAGCAGATGTTCTAGTGAATATTAAAATCTCCGAGTACTACGAGTCAGCTAACCAGTGGATGATGTCTTCTGGTGTATTAGTATTATTCCCTGGGAGAATGTACAAGCAGATATTTATGCATTTGTTTTTCTTAATTTGGAACCTGGTAGAAAGTATTTCTGCTTTATTGACTTGGGGTGGTTGAATGGGGTCTGAGGTAACATTTAGTGTGGATTTGAAGAGTACAGCTACCCGCCTCCCTTCCTAGTGGTGCAGTCAAATCTAAGTATATTATACCCAGGTGGAAAGACTTCATTGTCCAAGGTTGATGGTTTTAGCCATGTTTCAGTTAAGCACAGAATATCTGTGGATTGGACTTGTAGGAGGGCATGTTCATAGGTTCATAGGTAAGTTATGTACCTTATTATTTATCCTTCTAATATTTAGATGGCATACCAGGAGGGAGTTGGGGGACCTATTTATAGATAGTGATTTGGTAGGGTTATTATCATTTGAGGTTAAGATATCTAGAGTGAAAGGGCCAGGGTTTGGGTGAATATCTCCACTCATTGTGAGGCTATAGTTTAGGTTTAAGATTAGCTTCAGAAATTTGCTTAAAAGTTTTTGATAATGTTTAGATTTTGAGCTGATGTATCTAGGTTGAATAAGCTGATGGAATATTGTGGATAAGGAGTTTGGTATAGCAGTTACTAATGGGTGACCTCCCCTTTTTGACACAACAGGGGTAGTTTGACATTTTGGGTAGTGAAATCCTAGGTAAGACTGATTTTCATAAGTGGAGAGGAGGTATGGAATTAACATAAGGGATAGCAGAGAGAGTAGAGACATTGTTTTGGATGGTGACATAGTTGGAGTCTGGGTTAATGTTTTAAATGTAGAGCCCTCAGGATTTTGTGGATAGTTAAAAACAAAATAATGGGGGGGGGGCTGGGTTAAAATAGCAGTACAGTACTAATTGGATCTGATAGGAAGAGGAGGGAGGATCTGATAGGAAATGGAGGGGTGATGTGAGTGGTGGATTACACTGAGGGGTAAGATCCTGATTGGATCAGATTAGAGGGGTGTGGTTTTGTGGCTATAAAGCTAGCAACAGTGGGGGCAGGTGGAAATTGGGGGCAGGGAGGGGTGCGGAGCGATCCCAAGCGCAGCAAGGGTGAGCGGAGCAGGGCTTAACCAGACCAAAGATCTTAGAACCTGCAATTATATACTTGGATTTTATAAGGTAGGGCTTTTTTATGTGAAATAGTACTGTTACAGGTGTACCTTTCTCAAGTTAGGGGTATGCAATACACTTTTGTTTTTCTTACAATTTTTGTTTAATTTTGGTGAACACTTTCTGATTTCCTTCAATTTATGGTTTAATATTTGGGGAAATATATGTGAGGCATCCAGTATTCCTGTAGGGATAGTTACATTATTTTGCCCAAACTGTTTTAGCTTTAGGGGTAGGTACTGTAATTGGGGCTAACTAAAGGTGCTGTAGACCCAGGTCAGCAACTGTGGTATTCACAGAGAGAATTTGTATATAATAACCTTAGCAGGATGGTTAATATGAAGGGCAGCTCAGAACAGGTATTCTGTTTAGTTTCAGCTGTGTAGCATCCTTCTGTTAGAGCAAGCTTTGCAGGACTGCTGCTAGAGGGGATAGTTCCTGGTGGGGAAAGATAATTAAATAGATATGAGTAACTAGTTAGTAGTAAAACAGTTTCAATAATTGAAGGGAGTCACAGTGCCCCAACTGTTAAACTAAAGCATTAATTCCATTAGTTTCTTGATTTATGCACAGTAGTCAAGCAACAATCAGGCAGAATTTCAACAGTGCACATGCTATTCTCCTACTCGCTATAGCTATATAGTTACAGATATTCTTGGCAGTCAACCAAAACACAGTTATATTAGCTGCTAGTCTTTTTGAAAGTAGTTTACACCAAGCACCGTCGCTATAACTAAACAGTGCCAGATAAGCTTGCTAGCCTTTAAAACACATTAAATAGTTTGCAAGTCTTTTTGTTTTAAATACATTTTTCTATCAAGCTGTTATCACACAATCATACAAAAACCAGCCGAAAATAAACGCTACTACTGCAAGCCTTAAAGTCGCTAAGTCTGTAGAGCTATACTGTTTGATCAGACAAGCTTGCTAGTCACTAATGTACATTTCCCAATTGCTGTAGAGCTAATCGGCAATTTCTTATCAAACAACAGTATGAAACAACAATAAAATAAGTGCACGTTGCCTCAGTTCCCTAGATAGGAGCTTTTATGCAGTCCGTAGCACTTTGTACATTTATACTGGGCAGATCCTATTGCAATAACAGTATTAGTTACTTAAAAACAATAATAGATGCTAAAAACAGTTGTAGTAGTAAGCATTATATGAATATTAACACCAGTTACATACCACGAGGTAGAGGGTCACAGACTGGGTCTAGGAGCACTAATAATTTGAAAAATGGCAGTTTCTTAGGTGGTTTTCTAACCTCGCATATGTGTCAGTGCAGGGGGAGGGATCCAAGGTATGATAGGCTTAACCAGACACAAGGATCTTAGAACCTGCAATTATATGCTTGGATTTTATAAGGTAAGGTTTTTTATGTGAAATAGTACTGTTTCAGGTGTAACTTTCTCAAGTTAGGGGCTAGCAATACACTTCTGTTTTGCTTCCAATTTTTGTTTAATTTTGGGGAACACTTTCTGATTTCCTTCCAATGTATGGTTTAATATTTGGGGAAAAATACATGTGAGACATCCAGTATTCCTGTAGGGATGCAGAAACAATAAAGGAGGCTCCAGACCATGGCTACTAAAAACATATAAAATCTTTAGAAATGTGATTAGAGGGCAAGGAGTGAGAACCTCCAGGTTAATAACCAATGATATGAAATTTGAAAGGGATTTTATGAATATGAAAGATAGATTCATGGAATGAGGCTATAGTGAAAGTAAAATTTCCCAAGCAACAATGGATATTAATAACAGAAGAGAAGTAGATATCACTCCATATTTCTCTAAACAGGAATCCTCTTCCATAGTACCCAAGTATAGAAACAACACTTTGAGAATACCCATCACATATTCTAGCAATACATAGTTATTACAAAGGATTTTTGATAAGAACTGGAATATCTTATGTGCAGATGACAAGGTGAAAAGAATTGGGGGGATCCAGATATGTCTATAAGAATAAGAAGTGTTTGAAAAGAATATTATGTGGGCCACGACTTAGTCGTGAACCAACTAACTCTGAAGATGGAGTGGAATTTGATACACACCCATGTGGGAAGTGCAGGTTCTGTGACTTTCTTGATAGTACAGGGAGGTACACACCCGGATACAGGGAGAGTATATACATTTAAATTGACAGCACATTGCAATACTAGTAATTTAGTGTACCTAGCCACTTGTGTATCATGTGACTGTTTCTATGTAGGGATGACAACATGTAGATTATGTGATCGCATGAGAGAACACCTCTATGACATTTCTAGGCAAATAGACACTAATGCCCTGGCGAAGCATTCCATGATATGTGGCAATGAGCATCACTTCAAGTTTTTAGTAATAGATATGGTCAGATCCAGTATTAGAGGGGGTGGTATTAAGAATAAAGTTGAAGTCAAGGAACTTGAATGGATAATTAGGCTGCAAGCCAATGTTGGTAAGGGCATTAATGATAAAATTTGTATTAAACCAGTATTAATGGATAGAGGCATCTGATAACAGTGGCTAGATAAATCATGTATTTATTTTATCATGTATTTCATGCATCTTGAATAACATTTTTTATAGTTATAATATATGCTTTTATAACATGTATATTTTTAGATAGGCCCATGTATTAGGTAAATGATTTTTGACATGCATTCATTATTTTTGTAGCCTATATGTACTACCAGATGAATGGATTAGGTGGAAGATGCATTTTTATGCTATTTTGGGTTCACTTAGTGTTAATGAATTTGGCTATGTGCCTTTAAGCTAATTAGTAATTTAATTGGCTAACTACTTAACCTGAAGGTATATGAACTGCACATTTTGATGTAAGTTTTGTCTGATGAAGTAGCCTTGAGCTACAAAAGTGCTCACTTTGGATTAAACTTTTATATGTTTTTAGTAGCCGTGGTCTGGAGCCTCCTTTGTTGTTTCTGCATTGTATTTCTAATTTTGGAGGAACAGTTTGCCTACACCACTTCAATTGTATTTGTTTATTCCTGTAGGGATAGTTACATTAATTTGCCTAAACTGTTTTAGCTTTAGAGGTTAGCACTGTAATTGGGGCTAACTAAAAGCGCTATAGACCCAGGTCAGCAACTGTGGTATTCACCAAGAGAATTTGTATATAATAACCTTAGCAGGACGGTTAGTTCAAGGGGCAGCTCAGAACAGGTATTCTGTTTAGTTTCAGCTGTCTAGCATCCTTCTTTTAGAGCAAGCTTTGCAGGACTGCTGTTAGAGGGGATAGTTCCACGAGGGAGAGGGCCGCAGACTGGGTCTAGGAGCAGTAATATATATATTTTTTTTATCCACACCATGTTCGTGACTTTTAGCATGTGCATATTTTGTTATATTCTGAATAGTTAGCATCATTAATTATGTTTTTTTATGTAATGCATTTTGATATGGTTCATGTTGCCTTGTTATATAATCATTCAGTGCACAGTTGTATGATGGATAATACAGCGCTACCAAGTTTCCCTAAGGTATGAAGATAGATGTATTAGATTTTACTAAGTAGAGATTTGTCTTGTTTAAGTTTTGATATGTTGCTGATAATCATTTATTTATGTAGGTATTTTAATTTATTAACTTTACTGTAGGTTATATGATGCTTAATAATAGGCTCTTATTACATCTTGTTAAATAGTTAATTTCTTTTGATGAAATTTGCTCTATTTATATGTTAATCTGCTATGGATTAGGTGTTGTTTTACAATAGTGTTGATAGCATTTTAGAAAACTCATAGGAACTTTTGTTGTTTATTTATATTTGTGATGTAACTTCCAGTTTACAAAGTGTGCTGATATTGCATTTAAAGATCTTCAATGAGAGTTTTTCAGCAACTGCGGAGTTTATCTTTATAGGTACAATATATTTGCTGTTTTGTACATGATTTTCTAGTTTATGAAGTGTGCTTTTTCACTTCATTGAATTGCACAGGTATTGCATAATGCATGAGCTGTTTTGCACATGATTTCTGGAATATTAGCCATGCATGCTCATCTTTTATTAATGCCTGTAAGTACATGTTTTATTTATTTGTAATCTATCTATAGTTGTGATGCAATTTTCGGTTCATGATATGAACTGATATTGTTTAGCATACTTGCAATAAGTAGCATTTCAGAGATTATAAAGCTTAGGTGGAAAGGCACATTCAATGTTTTACTTTAAGATTTTTGTCATTTGAATGTTGCCAAGTATTTTCACCTTGCATTAATATTAATTATTTTGGATGAGCTAGGTATGCATGTTTTTACACTTGCTTATGGTTAAATATGTATAATTCCTGATTAATTATACGGAATTACGTAGCAAGCAGTGATTGGCTCAGGGTTTCTTTTAAACGGTGGTTTTAACTGCAATAATTATAAGTCTGATGAAGTGTTCATTAGGAAAGTGAAAGCTCTTACTTTGATCTAATAAATGTTTTGGATTTTACATCACTGGCCGTGGTGTTTGTCCGAAGAGTTGTTGTTGTTTCTTGATATTTAGGTATATGTTTATTTTCAATGTAAAAGGCAAATATAAAGTGCAACTAATATTACATATTTTCTACTCAGAGTAATCTTTGTTTAAAATATTGACAACTTATGTATAACATGGATAGATATAGTGCAAGTTTTAGGCATTTATATGAAACTGTTTTTAAACAAATTCAGTACGATTTGTACATACATCTCTTAAACATTCCTATCAGCCTGTTTGTTAGTTAGTGCAAAGGTTTAAGGACCTGACCTGCTAATGAATTAATTTCTATTGTAAAGAGTACATATAGGGTTTGATTCTTTATACCTTATTTGCTTACTGACTGATAATGAGTGAGTCACTTAACAGTACAGTGTTCCTGAGTTACCCCTGAAAAGGGGCACGTGTTAGGTAGGCATACCTGGTTAAAAAAGAAATAAACTTCATAGCACTGAAAATATTATGTGTTGAGCTTTCATTTTAGAGAGGAAAGAAAAAGACCATGGAAAGTTTGATACACCTATTTTTTTCTACAATTATAGTATTAGAGCGTATTTATTGCAGTTTCAGGCATTTTTGTGCTACTTGTCTTACAAAGTTCACCGGCTTGCTGGAAAACGGCAATAAAGGTTCCACAGATCCTCTGATGTTCACCACAAAAGATTTAATTCACAGCAACACTGCAACACTGCACACAGGTCTACATATAACTTAACAAACATAAAAACAAAATGTTTAGCGCTTTCATCTGCTGGATGCAGACTTCCTCAGAACAATTCTTATTTAAAAATCCAAAGTATTTAAACAGTATTTGGCGCCAAAACTGTTTTGATGATTTAAAGGCATATACACAAATATATTGCACATCTCTCCATAGTAATATAATAAAGATATAATAATTCATGTACTTCGGAATTTAAACAATTTAGTCTTCTCCATATTATTTTAAAAACTACTAAGATGTATTCTATTATAAATATATATAAAAAACTCCATAAAATATCCACTTATAAAATATCTCTCTATAAATATATTCACGTTATACTAATAAATAATAATGATAATTTTATACAATACTATTTAATTTATTTATATAAATATAAAATGATAATATATTCCTTTTATAAAATGCTATAAATTACATAAATAATGATAAGTGTAATGAAGTGTAATGTAGTGAGGGAAATAAACCCTATTTCCTAACTAACTATAATTCACATTCTTAAAAAAAGGCTTAATACTTATGAAGCCATTCAATCCTGGTTTTTTTGTTGCATCTGTAAGCATCTGCCACCTGCTCTCTTTACAGGCTAAATTATTTTTCCAGTCTCCTCCTCTGGGATTCAAAAATTCTTGATCTATTATTGAGAATGTAAAAGAATGTGTATCTCCTGTTTCTTTTACATGTCTATACAGGGCATTCTTCTGATCTTTAATTTTCATTCTATAATTATGTTCGTAAATCCGCTTATTTAATTTTCTCTCTGTCTTCCCTATGTAGAAGGCTGGACAGGATTTACATAAGGCTATGTATACAACCTGTTTTGTGTGACAACATCCTCCCTTGCTCCTAATTTTGGTATGATTCGCATTTTCTAACTTTATATGTGATGTAGTATTGATGAATTTACATTGTGAACAATTCCCACATTTCCTAGTATGTGTGTCTATGTTCCTATTTTTATATTCTTTGCTGCCTGTCTTCTCTAATAATTTCTTAATGTTAGGGGCTGTTCTATATACTATAGTTGGTTTTTGCCCTAACTTTTCTCTAGTGACTTCAGTCACAGTGATGATGTCCCAACATCTCTCCACAATTTCTCTTATGCAATTCACATAAGGTGAATATGTCAACACACATACTCTTCCTTTCTTATATACCATGTTTTCATCCTTTTCAAGTAAAACTTCAGGTCTACCTAACAGGGGAATATATTTGTGATTCCATTCGGAGCATACATATTTGATTGTATCTCTCAATATCTCTGTCGGATATCCTCTATCCTTAAATAATTTATATATTAAAGTCATCTCACTTTCCATATCATTGTAAGTTGATGACATTCTTGCGACCCTTATGCACTGACCTTTTACAATGTTTTTAAAAACATATTTAGGGTGATTACTACTATAATAAATGTAATTGTTAGAAAATGTTATTTTTCTATGTACTTTGGATGCATATCCATCATCCTTCTTATAAATAAATGTGTCCAGATACGAGATACCACTTTCACTTATACTGTACGTGAACTTCAAAAATTCAGTTGTGGTATTAATATATTCTAAAAATTTCAGTATATCTGCCTTTTCACCTTTCCATAATATAAAAATATCGTCTAAAAACCTGGCATAAAATATTATATTGTCTTTATATATACTATTCATAACATATGTATTTTCCCATTCTAGCATTACTAGGTTCACAAATATGGGTGCACATGATGCACCCATTGCCACTCCTTTTTTCTGTCTATATATCTCTCCTTCATATGATATGTAATTGTGGTCTAAAATCAATGACATCATATCCATAACCGTTACGATTTTGTCCCAAGTTAAGTATGAATATTTTCTCAGGCTATTACAAAAATATTCTAAACCTTCTTCCTTCGGTATACAGGAAAATAAGTCACAGACATCTATCGTCACAAATGTGTATTCTGTATTACATACCTGTGGTGTTAATTTCCTTAAAAAATCCCAAGAATCTATCATCAGATGTGGTATATTTTTATAAATATTTTTGACCCATTTGTCTATAGTATACCCGATGTTAAATGTTTTTGATTTTGATCCTGATATAATCGGTCTAAAAGGTGGTTGGGGTATAGATTTATGTATCTTCGGAATGCCCACAATATGGGCCATCATAGGATATACTGTCCGTATGAAATCATACACTTCTTTGGTAATTCTATTGTCCAATAGATATTCTTCGATATATAAATCTATACGTCTATATCCTATATTTACTTGATTCAATGATATTACTTCATAATTACCAGAATCAAATAAAATTCTATGTATGGCAGCTTTATATTCATGTTGTGGAAATATAACCACCCCTCCCCCTTTGTCTGGTCTCATTATTCTAATCTCAGAATTCTTAATGAGGTTATTCAAACATTCTCTCTCTTTTGTATTTAAATTGTCTTTTACTTCATTATTCTTTTGTATGTTCCTTCTACCATTCCTATTAAACTTGTATATATCATTACATATCATATTCTCATATTGGCTGACAATGGGGTTACTTAAAGGAATGTAGCAACTCTTTTTCTTTAATACCCCTACTGCTTCGGATCTATCTAGTCCATTTCCATCAAATTGTAACGCTAGATTTAACTTCCTGCAAAATAACTTTATGTCTTTAATGCTTTCTACTAGTCTAAAACTGGAATTGGGTATAAATTTCATGCCTTTGGCCAACAAAGTATAAAATTCCTCCTTAACTATAAAATCCGAATAATTATATACATTAAAACCATTAAAAGTACTCATAATCTGCGCGCTATGGGATGTCTCCATGTTGTCCACTTCATTGTTTTGAGAAAACTCTTTATTATGTTCATTCATAACTTCTTTACATGTGCATACATTTCCTTTTATTTCATCTCTATCTATTGTATCTTGTTGTATGTGTTGTGATGATATTGGGTTTTTTTGTATATCGGATGATATCTTCCCCCCTGAAAATTTTCTTTATACTCATCTCTCCATTCTCTCTCACTATGTTTCTTTTCTATGTATGTGGGCTTCCTATCTGAAGGCCATATATATGCTTTATTGGCTTTATATGCTTCCACATCCCTATCAAGTTTACCATGTTTCCTAGTAAACACACTCTGTGCCTGTTTATCTGCCTGATAGAATTGTTTGTTATATAATTCCTTCCAAGTATCAAATTCATTGTGTAACAATATACTCTGATTAATAATTTCAACTTCATGAATCAGGTTCGAAATTCTTTCATCATTGTGTTGTATAATTAAATTCATATATTTCATCCCAAATTCATCAAATAAATTGTTGAATTCAAACTTAACTTGATCATTGTAAATTAATCCCATTGGTAGTTTAAAAAATCTCATTCCCTTAGGTACAACTTGAATATTTATACATTTGTGGAGATATGCATTATCCACCTTTAAATTCCTAATTAAAGCTAGCTTTTTCCCAAAATTATAAATCATTTCTTTTACAGAATTGCTGCCATTTACCACTAGAGGTCGTGGTGTTTTGTATACTGTATCAAAATTATATTCATTATTTATAAATTCATTAAAATCATCATTCACATTACTTTTAACATTTACAGTTTCTTTGTATCTAATGCCCTTCTTATTAAAAGTCTCATTTACAATTATGGGCTTGTTGGGGCTAGAAACTGTTTTTTTATTTAAAGTACCTTTTGTTGTGCCCATTTCTTTGTTCCCCATAGTCGCATAGGTTTTGAGCACCGATTGTGCTTTAGGTTTCGCTCCTTTTCTCTCAATGTCCATGCGATCTTGTAGTATGCTAAAATCAAAAGTAAAATCTTTGTCTGGAGTTAACACATATTTATCATCCGTTTGTACCATTTCCAATGACTCTCTGTACGTATCCGTTAAACTATTAGCTGGACTGGGTTGGCCGTTTGGTATATCCGTATCGCTACTAGAGCCAACTGTTAACAGTATTTCTTTTTTAGAGCAGCAATGCATATTAACGTTGGACTGGTTTACCTGCTCCAAATGTTTATCTGGCACCACTGTATTAATGTCCATTAGACTCTGAAACATATGTGAGAGTTTCCTCATCTCGGCATGTAGACCTGTGACTTCCGCTCGCAATTGAGAGAGTTCGTTCTCTTCAGGGTTCCTCTGCGTGTCCTCACTGATACCAGCCATGCCTGCAATAGCAACTAGGAAAATCAAGGATGTATGTAGCAACTTGTCTTACAAAGTTCACCGGCTTGCTGGAAAACGGCAATAAATTTATAGAGAGATATTTTATAAGTGGATATTTTATGGAGTTTTTTATATATATTTATAATAGAATACATCTTAGTAGTTTTTAAAATAATATGGAGAAGACTAAATTGTTTAAATTCCGAAGTACATGAATTATTATATCTTTATTATATTACTATGGAGAGATGTGCAATATATTTGTGTATATGCCTTTAAATCATCAAAACAGTTTTGGCGCCAAATACTGTTTAAATACTTTGGATTTTTAAATAAGAATTGTTCTGAGGAAGTCTGCATCCAGCAGATGAAAGCGCTAAACATTTTGTTTTTATGTTTGTTAAGTTATATGTAGACCTGTGTGCAGTGTTGCAGTGTTGCTGTGAATTAAATCTTTTGTGGTGAACATCAGAGGATCTGTGGAACCTTTATTGCCGTTTTCCAGCAAGCCGGTGAACTTTGTAAGACAAGTTGCTACATACATCCTTGATTTTCCATTTTTGTGCTACTGACAACGTCCATAGCCTTTCCTCAGCTGAAACCTTTGTTCTGTAGACTATAAGCTGCATTTGTCATAAATTTCAAGACAGCATTGTAAAGCACCTTCTTTGAATAACCTGAACAAATATAATAATGAAATATTGCTAAGTAATGTTGCATCCCAATACATTCTTATTTCAGAAGTTAGACGTTTATTTATCAGAGTATAAACACAGGTTGCATATTAGACATAAATGTTTCCCATCCTGCAGCAGTTCTAGCAGTACAATAAACTAAATGACAAAAAGCTATATTCCTCACAGTCTTTCATTGTCCTGACAGGACCTGCTAATCTAACCAAGAGTTAATCAGCACCAGGCAGATTAGTGGCAAAAAGAAAGGGAAAGAAGCATGTGAACAGGGAACTTTTATACTGTACTAAGTTATGCACATGAAAAGAGCACAGAGATTATTTAAAAATGTATGAAAAAGGAAGGATAGCAAACACTCATTGTTCAGTTGAACTCAATGCCCCAAGGCTCTCCAGGTTTACAAACTGTTTCTTCAGAGGATAAGGGCTCAGTGAAGTAAAATATAGCGCACTTTCTTCTAATACACATTTTCATCATGTCACTGTATTCTGCTAACAATTCATGTGCCATTCTGAGAAACAGCTTATTTTTTTTCCGTAACTTAATCCTCATTACAGTTAAGTAATTGCATTTTGCTAGCATAGTAACATTCAAGCATCTGATGGTGTCATGGGTTCTGCTGAGATCAGCAGATAAAAACAGTAGATCTCCTTTCTTCCAACCTAGTTCATTCAGGATTGTTTCAGTAACATTTTAGATACACAGAGAGAGAGTAAATAATTTACAATGAAATGCTAAATGTAGTCATGCAAGAATCAATGGAATTTTCTACAAAATCATCAATGGAATTTTTTACTAAATCATAGTGTGTGCTTGCTCATGGTGGCTAGCTATACCTCATGGGTAAAAAATGCGGCAGTCAGTTTTTCTTATCTGTGTAGTAATCCGATACAAAATTTGCTCCAGATAGACAATACAGCATTGTCAATACCCTGTGGATGGCACCCAGAAGCAGTTTTTGCATCATGTAAGCAATTTAGTGGGAAGACCGGCAATGTAGTTAGTGGGGGGTGAGTCAGAGACACACTGAGTACAACTGAGACAAGCTATGAAATCCCATGGTTTGCATAATATATACATGGTAGTATATTGGCATTGAAATAACCAATACATATTAAAATAAGGGTAAAAGGGATACAAATAATGGAAACAATATGGCCGAGTATTTCAGAAACATATACATTGTGCACAAAGAGACACTACCAGCAGTAGTGACAGAAAAATCTTGGAGTTATAATAAACAGACTTTGAAATTATGCACAGTGTAGCCACCACTTTAGGCATATGTATATGGAAGTGCTGTTGTCATTGCTGGTATTTCAAGTGAGTCGTTCATGTGTGTGTGTAACACACCATGCCTTCCAAGACACAGAAACCATGGACTGCTACCATGTGGACAAAATAACTCTGCAGGAGCTAGTCAGGATATGTTGCCCCTCATATACAAGCCCAAGGGATATGTGGAGTACCGATCTGTGTGAACACCAATGTATGTGTGGCTTTAAGAATGCTAGAGACATGGACCATTTGACAACCAACTAGGAACATGGTGGGTGTGTCCCAGACATCTGCCCCAAGGATACTTCACCAGTTCCTCACTGCCATTCTGCAGCATGTGGTGGAGCATATGTTGTTTTTACTTACTACAGAGGAGACAGACAATACCATGTGAACATTTTATGACATAGTATTGCATTCGCAGTGCAAAAAAGGACCCACTTGGGGAGTGGGGACAATGGTATATCATTCAGAATGGGTTCCACTCCATCATCTGCCACGTGGTCTGTAATGCACAGGTGCCCTTGACAACCATATCTGGCACACTTGCAACTTATTCCAGAGGTTTGCGTGGGTGATTTTTCACAAGTACATCTTATCAGTGATGCCAAATCTACCCTGGAGCCACAGCTAATGATATTCACTAAAAACCAACAGATCATGGCTGTGAATGACTACAGAAATGCCCTTTTACAGCCCTAGGTTATTGCAGAATGTGTGTTCAACCTGGTAAAACCTTGTAGCTACTGTTTTTGTGTACCACAGTACTGCCATATGGCTGTGCAAATTACAGTAAAATCTTTGCAGTTGGTACACTATTGCACATCATGACATGTAAACAGTTAAAGCAGTACACGCACAGATAATATCCTGTTTCCATGTACACTTTGGAGGAGTACAACATTTTTCACTGACATCTTGGTATGCCACCATAGTGGCGAGATTTAACTGCCAGTGTTTAGCAGCCTCCCTTGCATTGACATACACACTCTAATGTAGTTCAGTTTATCCAGGCCCACAACTCAATCTGCCTTTATAGGACATAATAGAGCATGTGTGGACATGACACAGGTAGAAGTGGGACCATACATGAAGTGAAAGGAATCACTTCATACTTACTGTACACAGACATTCCCATATGTAGGTATACAGGTAGGCTTTTCTGCCCCCTCAACACCAAAGGAATTAGTACAAGCCTGATATATAACATTCTGTCACAGATGTAAGGCAGTAATTTCTCAAAATGTTACAGATGCCATGGAATGCTCATCGCCTGCACCTATAGGGCATGAAACAGCATGTGTCAGCATCACACAGGTAGTAGTGAGAGTATAACAAGATGCCATGCAAGAAGTGAATGCAGTCATCTCATACTGTATACAGACACCCTCATATGTAGGTATTTGGATAGGCTTTTCTGTACTTTCAGCACCAAAGAAAGTAGCACAAGCCAGATGTAGGGCAACAATATCTCAGAATGTTACAGATGTCAAGGAATGCTCATCCCATGCACAGAGTTGTGAATGAGGTCAGTTAGGTATTGCTATTTTAGGGCCCATTGGATCCACAGCCTACCTGAGATGATTCACTGGTACTGTACAGAGTGCATACTAATCTGCATAGTGCTACTACATCAGTGAAACATTGGGAGGGGTGGTAAGTATATATGGACTCAGTAAGGAAATAGTACAACCCTGGAGGAATGCTGAATACAATAACACTCTAAGCAATCCTTTGAACTGTACTACTTGCAGCCCCCATCCTCACAAACACAGCCCACACTACACAAAGTGATGTTGTCAGTTATGACATCATGAAAAATAATAGGTAAAGGATTCTTAAAGTATGCTTCACACATGACACAAGCAAAATATGCACACACACACATGCACACAGAGTTCACCATGTTACTGTCACATTTGTGTGTATAATTATCAACATGCAGAATATTTGGTAATACTGATGTATTGACATTGATTGGATGGAAATCACATGTAGGACTAAGGTACATGCAGACTGTACAATGACAGAACCTTCTTAATGTGTGTTGCACAGACCTTGCAACATAACCTACCTTTCATTTACCCTGCCAGGCCAGTAGATCATACCTTGTGTAAAGTCCCCACATGGTGGCACTATTACTATCATTTATACCCAGCAACTTTTCTCACTACAGTATCAGACTATCAGGGATGTAATTAAGCAGCACACAAGTAAAACAGTAGTATGACAGCAAATCTAGGTAACACACCATTGCCCTCTCAGTTACCTTTCTGTAAGATGGGTATACAGCAATGAACATTCAACAGTAAAGTCACTGCTCTGCACCTTCCTAGGTGCCAATCTTCTGTACTGCAAAGATAAAGCATTTTAGACACATTTGATTTTATCACAAAATTTTGAAACTTGTAGTATTGTCATCATATTACAGAGCCTCATTTGAATGAAGTCAGTGACACAACAGGTAGCACACTTGCCTTTGGTGCAGAAGGTTGTGGGTCTTATTCTCACAACAGGTAGAGTGATTACTGACAATACAGTATACAATATAAGTGGGCACTGCACTCCTGAGTGCATCGCCCTTTGGTGATACACTAAATCAAGATCCCATCTGCTTGAGTTGGTGCATCCAACAGCAGCTATTGAAAATAATAGGTATCCTTTATTTTCAAAAATAACTCTTATTTACAAAATATTCACATATTTACAAATATTTACATATGTACAAATATATAAATATACAAATACATTTACACATATTCATTATTTCCTTTATAATCATATTAAATTTTAAGTCCTATTAACCCCTTATTCCTTTTACCATAACCACTATTTACTTAATACTGTTGCTAAAATCCATATACCATTAAACATAATTTAATTTATTCTTTCATTCCATATAACCCATACAACATAAAATAACTTATCTATTCTTTTAACATATTCTTTACTTCTTTTCTTATAATATTCATATTTAATCATATCCATGTTTAGTTTATCCAATTCTTTCATATCTTCATAAAAATTCTTTACATAGATAAGCCATAACTTTATTCTTTTACATTTCAAAAACATGTGTTCTGTAGTTACTTCTTCTTGACAATGTAAACATATTCACTCACTTTTTTTATATGGCATATTTCCCTTTACTGAAAATGTATATATTACCAGTCTCCACAAAAAAATCTTGACATTCTACATTCTGATTACACCATTTGCTTCTTATCTTTATAGCTTTAATTTTTCATCTGTTAGATTTCCCATGGTTTTACATTTGTAAAGTTTTATCATTACATTCTTATATCATACTTTCATATCTTTTTCTATGTGATCAATTTTTATTTTCCACAGACTATTTTTTCTTGGTAACATTTTATTTCTGCTTTTAAACAATCTCTTTCTCTTTTACTTTTTTTACCATATCCCAAAATTAATCATACTTTAATTTATACAGTTTTACTACTAATCTCTCATCTTTTTCATTTATCCAATTCAACACTTTGTGCAAATTTAATGAAGCAGCATATACCATTGGCTTAATTATCCCTCAACACCCCCCCACCTTTCTTTAATCTCACATAAAACTCCTATTTTTACTTGGTTTATTCTAGAACCTCATATAAATGAAAACAAATATCTGCAATAATTAATTTTCAAATACTGTTGGCAGCATTAATACACTTGCTAAGTATGCTATTTTTCCCATCAGTACTCAATTTATCAAATCAGCCTATTTTTCAAATAATTTACATGTTCTCCAGAAAAGACAGGTTTGTTTTATTTCTTCTACTGTTTTTTTCCCTCATTGAATTCTATGTACATTTTTATTTCCAAATCTTATATGTAACACAGAAATTTCATTCATTGTATAACATCTTTAATATAGCACCTAAACTTTTACTTCTCTCATCCTTAACATCTCTGGACACTCATTTGTGCAAATTATTACTTATTTTAACCAATTTTTTTTGCAATTATTATAATGTCATCTACATATGTTAACAGAGCTGGAATTCTTAAACCTTTATGTGTCATATATTCCTCCTCCTTCATTTTGTAATTTATTTCATATACTATCACATTTATAACTAATGCAAAGAGTACACAGCTCATTTGACATCCCTATCTTACATCACACTTCATATTTACTCATTGCTTAACCAGGCATTTACAAGTATTTTTATTTTATTATTACTATATGATGATATACATAATTTCCTAACTTTCTCACTTACATTATATTCTATCATTATTGTCCACAAGATTTCATGTCCAACTGTGTCAAATGTCTTCTTAAGGTCTCCTATCATACTTTTTGCTTTGTATTTTTTGTTTATAATATCATCTACAATTTATCTATCATTAATAATTATTGATGACCCTTCCTCTTTGCAATATATATGGATCTTCCATAATATTTTCCATTTTTGTTTCAAATCTCTTTTGTATTTTATTTATAAAGATTGTATAATCACTATTATTCAGTAATATCGATCTCCATTTTTAACTGCCTTCCATTCTGCTTGTTGCATATGAATTTAAGTATTCAGTGCATAATTCTTTTACATAAAGCCTTCATTTAACCACTAATTCAAAATCTTTAAAAAATATATTGTTTTCCAATTCCTTAAATTTTTATACATTTCATGCCCTATTCCATCTGGGCCAGCAGCTAAATCTATATTTACTCATCCTAATACTTTATCTAGTTCATTTAAAGAAATCTCATTTCAAATTCTTTATTCACTTTGAGGGAGAGAGAGGAGTAAAGCTGGCTCTCTCTCTCTCTCTCTCTATATATATATATATATATATATATATATATAAATATGTGTGTGTGTACACACACACACACACACACACACACACACACACAGATATACATATAGATATATAGATACAGTGAGGATCAGAAATTTTATAATTTCCCCACTGTAGTACAATCTTGGAGTGGTATATTTAATAAGCAAGGGTATGAGGTGCAGGGGGCATTTGCTACCCTGCAAAAAAAAAAATTACACTGCCTTGCACACAAACAAGCAAATTTAATTTGCTCATGATTTATGCACAGTAATTATTTGTAATAAGATGATCAGCTTTACATTCTTACACCTCAAACACAGTTCATCCTGGTACCTAACGTGCAGTATGGTTGCTGCATCTCTGAGCTATGCACGCTAGCCTATTCCAGGCACATGTGTGGCATAACTATAAGGTGTTGTGTTTGGGGGTGTAGTAGAAGTGGTAAGTGGGGTTCCTAAAGGGTTGAATGTGTGTCCATTGGCTGTAATAGGGTGTGGGGTCATTTTGCATGTGGGGAAGTGTCTGTGGGGGTGGGGATCTTTGGAGTGAATGGGAGTGTGTCCTTGGGACATTTAGGATGAATGTCAATGAGGAAAGCCTAGGCACCCATGTTGGAGAGGTGAGAGGTACTCACTGTGGTGGCTGTGTTGGGAAATTGTGGTGGGGGCTAACATTGCCCTTGGTAGCATATTAGCCATGCAGCACTATACCATATGAACCTTTCATTCATATTTCTCTTGATATAACCCTTTCTTTTTTTTATACTGGCAATTTCAGTTTCCTTACATTATGGTATTTACAGTAACCTGCTGATGGGTATGTACAGCAACAAATTGAAATATATGACTGTGCCCTTTGATCTTTCTCTTTCATCCCATCATATATGAGAGAGCTTTACAGAAGGAGAATACCATTTTTGTTGAGATTAGAGATACAGTTACTATTTCCAGATATGATATAGGTTCATAGGTTCATAGGTGTTTACTAGTTAACGACCACAATGGCCTTTTTAAGGCTAGCCATGCATCCCAAACCTCTGACAAGTTCTGATACCCTTGATAAATGTAAGCATGGGCCTGTGAGATGAATCATTTACAGGTTACCTGTTTCCATTAGAGACATAGGTGCCAAACCAGGGATGAATTTCTTGTTTCCCATCCAATTGTCCAAGTTGTACTTGAATTGGGTTAGGGAGAAACTATGTTTCACATGGATGGGGAGCCTGTTCCATAGATGGGGTAGTCTCTGAGATACATACCTATCTCTGGAGTAGGTCCTATTTATATCGCAGGCAAGGTTTAAGTCTTCAGAACAGGTAATTCTGGTACTGTTTGCTTTGTGGATATGCAGGCGGTATATCAGAGTGGGGTCTGACAATGCCCTGTGTGGCAGGCATATATCTCCCCTCAAAAGGCTGTAGGAGACAGAATAAATGGATAGGACCTTGAGGTGGTCTGCATAGGACATATTACTTATGCTTTGTATTCTTTTAGTGAGGAACTACTGTGGACATTCCAATTGTTGGATATGCCTGTTTAGGTACATACCAAAGGGGGCACTGTATTCAATGACTGGTGTGATGAATGATGAATACAGTGGAACAATGACTTGGACATAGCTGCCATTTGTTTATAAGTTGCACAACAAAGAATGATTTCCTCACCAATGTAGACATGCGATAATCAAAGGCTAGATTACTATCCATGTGTGTCCCTAAGCCCCTGACTACTGGGTCATCTCCATAGCAATATGATAGTTACCAGAGATGCATGACTTCCCAAAGGATACTATTATGCATTTCTTGGAATTTTGTTTTAGTCCATGGCTCTGACAACAGTTGTTTGTCTGTGTCAGCCCCTCTGGAGAACATCTGTGTCAGTGTGAGATTCAATGGCAGCTCCTAATTTGCAATCATCTGCAAATTTAGTCAGCCAGAGACCACTGACATTGGCCTTAACGTCTGAGAAGTAAATGCCTAAAAGGTGCAGTCCAGTGACTTATCCCTGAGAGACTCCACTTGTGACTGGCCTCTTTGTAGAGGTGAACTCCCCAATTCTAATTTCCTGGGTCCTGTCTGTAAGGCATTTGGCTATCCACTGGGTGACATACAGGTTTGTACCTAACCTCTTGAGTTTGTCAACAATGCCCGAGTGGGGTATTGTGTCAAACACCTTCGCCAAGTCAAGGTTGGCAGTGTGAAGGATTTTGCCCTCATTTATTGTTTTGGTGACCTTCTCAAAGAAGTCCACCAGGTTGAGTAGGCATGATCTGCCCTTCATGAAACCAAACTGGGTTGGATTCAGTGTCTGGAGGTTTACTATATGTCTTTTGATCATCGCCATAATAATTCTTTGCATGGCTTTACATATTTATTTTTATTTTATTATACATTTGTTGACTGGGATAGTCTGACTGGATGCATGTCCATTTTCAGCGGAGGCCCGAGGCTCCAAGGGTAAGCAGATACAGCATTACATAATACCAGCATTACTTATTACAAACAGACTATTTACAGTGATTACATAAGTAAGCAAGTTATACAAGTTCCAGAGGTTAGAGTTAATCCCGAGAGTAAATCAGGATTAAATTAAATTACACAGTAAGATGGTTAACAGATTTTTACACATTCTAAAGAGAGTTAGCCAAGCTTGATACAATGACATAGCCAGTTAAGTGACAAATGTTGTTTGAGTCTAGTTTTAAATTGACCTAAGGTTGAAAGTATGGTAATATCAGCTGGAAGAAAGTTCCAGGATCTACTTACAGAGTTTGCAAAGAGAGAGAGTCACCGGCTGTGTTATTAATTTTGCTAGTCTGAATTAGTAGTTTGTTAGAGGATCGAAGTGGTCTAGGATTGTTATAGGGGGTGATAATTTTAAGTGCAGGAGTATTGTCCAGATTATAGAGGATTTTATAGGCCACAATCAGCTGGATATACTGGATTAGGCTGGGTAGTTCAAGCCACCCAAGCTGGTTTAGATTGATGCAATGATGTGTCCTAAATGGCAGCCCAGTGGCAAACCTGGCAATGTGGTTGTAGTAAATTGAGAGTTTGTTAAGGACAGTCTTGTTTAAATTCGAGAGTAGAAGGGATGCATACAGAAGGGTTGAAAGAAGGTGAGAGCGAGCTATGGCAGTTTTAGCTGGAGGGGTTAGGAAGGCTTTTATTCTGTAAAGTGACGCTAGTTTTTTATTGATGGTTTTGATAGTTTGGTTAACATGTAGGTCGAATTTTAGATTATTATCTATGATGACACCTAATAGTTTTGTAGAGGAGTCAGAGGAGATTATTGTGCCATCATTTGAATTTATGATAAAGGTGAAAGCAGTAGCCCTATGTGTTGGTGAAAATAACAGCATTTTAGTTTTTTGGGATTTAGGATCAGATGACGTTCAGAAAGCCAGTTTTCTATTGTATTAAAGGTGGTCTGGGTAGCTGACCATAACTTTGTTGGAGATGTGGACGAGCAAATCAGAGTAGAGTCATCAGCATATTGGATACAGCTGACTTTTGGGATGACAGTATAAAGGCTGTTAATGAAGATGGAGAACAGCAAGGGCCCTAGTATAGAGCCTTGTGGTACTCCAAGGGTGTTAGATAGAAGGTTAGAGAGTTTGTTCTGCCAGAGGACAGCCTGCTGTGAACCATTCAGGAAGGACTGAAATCATAGAAGGGCTCTAGTATCTAGACAGAATGTTTGCAGGGTGTGGATTAAAAGTTGGTGATCAACCATATCAAATGCCTTGGAAAGATCCAAGAAGAGGGCTGAGGATATATAATTATTGTTGCGATTATGGTTTATGGTGTTGGTAAAGGCAAGGAGGGCTGAAGTAGTGCTGTGTTGAGGATGGAAGCCATGCTGAGTGTCTGCCATAAGGTGATTCTGGATTAGATGGTGCATCAGTTGTCTATGAATAAATTTTTCCATAATCTTTGCAAGAGGAGAGAGTATAGCTATTGGCCTATAAGTGGAGAATTCAGTAGAGCTGCCTCCTTTGTGAAGTGGGATTACATAGGATATTTTCCAGATGGTGGGAATTTTAGCTTCTACTATGGTTCGATTGATTAGTATCGAGACGGGGTAAGCAATAGCATCAGCTGATTTTTGTAGGTACTCGGCAGGGAGTTGATCAGCAGAAAGTGTAGTGGGTTTTAATTTTTTGATCAAGGTACGGTGAAGTGGAGACTGGTTGGAAGCTGAATGCGAGTAGGTTTCTAGGGGCGCTACTTTCAGGACCAGGGGAGCTAGGAGGTAGTTGGCTAGCTAGGGCTTGAATTGTCTCAATAAAGAATCAGTTAAAACTGTCAGAAACATCTTCAGGAGTTTAATCAATAGTAGCAGCAGGAATTGGGGTTGACGTTTGTCCAGGATGTAGTAGATTATTTAAACCTGCCCAAAACTTCTCAGGGTTATTTTGATTTACTGTCTGTAAATTACAGTAGTATTGTTTTTTGTCTTGTAAAATGGATTTTTTAGTTTAGTTCCTAGATTGCCTGTATTTAATGTGATCTTGGGGGGTCTTTAGAAGAATGCCATAAAGTCCATGCTTTGTTTCTAAGGGTAATTTTGAATTTAGACTCTTTAGAAAGCCATGGCGCAGTTTATGCCTTTGTTCTCTTTGAATGAACAGGTGCATGCAAATCAAGGATCTCAAGGAATTTGTTGTTAAAGTATGCTACTGCTTCCTCTAAGGGGAGGTGTTTTAGAATAGACCAATTACATGAGTTTAGTTCTTGTTGGAATTTGGCAGAGTCAAAGTTTATATTGTTTCTAACCTTTTTGAGTATGGGTTGTTGGGAATTAATGGCTTTGTGCTTAATTACATATGTGAGAAGGTGATCGCTTAGGCCATCAGGGAGGGTACCAGAGGTGTACAGTTGGGGGTGACTATATAGGAGTACCCAGTCAAGTATGCTTTCTTTTTGGTTGGGTTTACCTATCCTGGTAGGGGTGGATATGATTTGTGTAAATGCATGCAGGTTAATATGGGTGGTTGGGGATTCTGAGGAACAGGTGCCCCAGTCTATGTTAAAGTCTCCAAGTAGTAGGGTTTCGTGGGGGTAGTGACATGATAGCCAGTGCACGATATCTTCAAGTGTAGATATATTGTTACCTGGGGGTATGTACATACAGATGATATTAATGCATTTATTTTTATTAAGTTGCAATTTGGTGGCAAGAATCTCCAAGTTATTAATCTGAGGTAGTTGTATTACATCTATGGTAACATTCAACTCAGATTTATAGAGTACAGCTACCCCACCCCCCTTCTTCGAAGCACGATCCAGCCTGTGTATGTTGTACCCAGGTGGTAACACTTCATTGTCTGTAGTGTTAGGTTTTAACCAGGTTTCAGATAAGCAGAGAATCTCAGGGGAGTGGACATCCAGAAGTGCATGCAATTCATGTACCTTGTTATTAATGCTTCTAATATTGAGATGACAGGCTAGGAGAGAGTTAGTTGGCCTATTAATTGTAGGTTTGTAGCTTAGATTGCAAATTGAGGGGGCATGTGTATCTGAAGTGGTTGGGCCAGGGTTGGGGTGAATATCACCACCAAGTATTAGGTTAAGTCTATACTTGGTGATGAACTTCAGGAATTTGTTTATTAGTTTGTGGTAGTGTTTGGATCTAGAGCTAATGTGCCTGGGGTTGAGATGTTGATAGACTGAACAAGATGTTGGATAGGACCTGGTACTGTAAGTATGGTTGAAGGTGGGATGATTTACAGCTGGTGTGATAGTATGGCCTTTTGGGACCTGAAATCCCATGAGAAACTGTTTTTCATACAAGGTAAGGAGGTATGGTGCGAACAAGAGGGGTAGTAAAGAGGAGTATATCATTATCTGTGATTCAGCTAGTGAGTTAAGGAACTATTTTACCTGGTGATGCAACACCAGAAGATAGAGTGGTGAGGTAAAGGTACTGGAAGGGGATGGGAGAATGCCAGATGAAAGCTAATAGGTACTATTGAAATGTAGGTAGAAGAATGGGGGTGGGAGGAATTATCCCAGATGAAAGCAGATAGGATCTAAAATGTGGGGGAGTGGCTATAGTACTATAAATTTAGATGTACTGGGGGCGGGAGGTAATTGGGGGCAGGGAGGGGAGCGAAGAGAGCCTGAGCGCACTGAGGGCGAAAGTAGCAGGGCTATTGCAGTTTACAAGGTTTCCTAAGGTGTCCTAAAGCTTTAAGGTAAGTATTATAGTTCTTAATGTAAGAGTCAGTTTACTTAAGTTACAGGGGAAGGAGGCAAACACTCAAGTAGAAAAAGAGCCCTATGGCTGACCAAAATGGTGACCTGCTTAATTACACCCACTGTGAGTGAAAGCTTAACAAATGCTTTTTGTGTGCAACCTACTCTGCTTAAATGCTGAGAGAAACTGATTGCAGTCCTATAGACTCCATTTTGTGGGGAACTGTAGAGTTCAACCTGCTTAGATGCTGAGAGAAACTGATTGCAGTCCTGTAGACTCTGTTTTGTAGGGAACTGTAGAGTTCAATCTGCTTAGATGCTGAGAGAAACTGATTGCAGTCCTGTAGACTCTGTTTTGTAGGGAACTGTACAGTTCAAGCTACTTAAATACTGAGAGAAACTGATTGCAGTCCTGTAGACTCCATTTGGTAGGGTACTGTAGAGTTCAATCTACTTAAATGCTGAGAGAAACTGATTGCAGTCCTGTAGACTCCGTTTTGTAGGGAACTGTGGAGTTCAATCTGCATAAATGCTGAGAGAAACTGATTGCAGTCCTGTAGACTCCGTTTTGTAGGGAACTGTAGAGTTCAAACTGAGTCACACCTGGTCAGCCAAGGGGGGAAGAGAGAGGAAAATCCTAAGCACCTAGATTTGAAAAAATATAAGACTAGGGAGACATATGGGTCTGTAGTTTCCAGGATCTGTAGATGCCCCACCTTTGTGAAGAGGGATGACTGTTGCCTTTCTCCATTCATGAGGCACCAATCCTGTTTGGAGGCTAGAGTTACATGATAATTCCAGAGGCCCTGATAGGTCATGTTTCATGCTATTTAGAAGGCATCCTGGGATACTGAGTGGGCCCATTTATGCAGTATTATTGGTCTTAGAGAGAGCATTAAGGACCTGTTCCCTAGTGATAGTAGTGGGAGTTATATTTGAGGGAAGGGTGAAAGGAAAAGAGGAGTAAAGCTGGAGCTGAATTTCTCAGCCAGGAGATTTGCTATATCTTCTGGCTCAGTATAGGTGGCTTCATTTACAATGAGCTCTGCACTCAACTGCGTATTGCCTTTTAGGTTACGGACATAGCCAAAGAATGTGTTGTGGTTGTCCATGGTCTGAGAGGCCAAACTTATCTCAAATTTGGCTTTGGTAGACTTTATCTGTCCTCTGAGTTGTTTGTTTAGTTTGATGAGAGTACTTTTATCCTGCTGGGTGCTGCATCTCCTAATTTTTGCCATGATTTTCTTCCTCCTGTTATACATCCTATTGATTTTGTGATTCTACCAGGGTGGCTTATTTTTTGAGTTAATCCTGTACTTCTTCCTGGTGGGTACAGCTGCCTCTGTGCAGCCATTAACATCTTATATCTATCTTTGTAAGCATTAATCTCCTCAGTTAATTGAGGAATAATAATTTTGCCAGCTTTAAACAAACTACTGGCAATTACGTCAGAGAACTAGGGCAAAGAGCTGTTAACAAATTACTTTGCAGAGTACAGGGTTTGAGTCACTGGCTTCATTTGGCTACTGTGCGACCTTGAGCTACCCACTTAACCGGACAGTACTTTAGAGCAGCCGGGAATTTGGGCTAGGACCCTGGACTGCATGCTTTGCAACTTCCTTTGAACCTAAGCCTTAGTCACAACATATTTTTATCTTGAGAAGAAAATAAGAATGGCTATCTTTCTTTAGTCAAGATTTCTGTGTAAGCCATGATTGGATAGAAAAGTTCTAAAATTCACCTCAGATTTTCTAGAACCCCCATGTCTTGACTCACTTATTTCCATACGGTCCAATTATAATGCATTGAAAGGAAGGAGAAAAAAGTGGAAAATCAATACAAGATATAAAAATATAAGACAAGTTGTTAATTTGGTGTGAGGAGCATGTGGAGGGGATCAAGCAAAACAAGCAATGGTTATCACCTTGGCCTAGACTTAATAACTGCTATTTTGGATTGTTCTCATTGCTTTAATGCCTGTATGAAATGTACATGTTTTTTTGTAATTCTGTGAACAAAGCTTCATATGCACATTTCTAAATACAGTATGTAGAACATGAAAAGAAATGAGGGGAGAGGGTGTCTAGAAATGAAAGTATGTTGCACTGAATGAGTGCTGACATTAATGTTCGACCAACAGTAGCTTTCCATCCATATCGGTTCTGGATCCACCAGATTGTGTGTGTGTGTGTGTGTGTGTGTGTGTGTGTGTGTGTGTGTGTGTGTGTGTGTGTGTGTGTGTGTGTGTGTGTGTGTATCCGAGAATATGCAATACAGAACTGCACCACAAGGTATGTGAAGCACAATATTTCATATTTTAAAATGTACAACAGACATAAAATCGTATGAGCTATGAAATCAATAGTATATAAGTGGACACCCTAGATGTAGTATATTTGAGATGAAGATGTCTTGAAAGTATCACACACTATGGAATGCTGACCACTGCAATTGTCTATATAAATAAATCATTGAAAGCCAAATAAGTTCAGCCTGCATGCATGAGTATATACAGCTAATGCCTCATACTCAATATATATTCATTGTACAACTGCATCTCATTCTGTCAAAATCATCAGGGCAACTGTACATCCAGGAAACACTGTAGGGCAAAAACTTTCCTAAAGAGCTTAAAGTCTATAAATCAGACAAAGATCTAAAGACATTAGTAAGATGAATGATTTTTGATTATACAAGCCTTTCAAAGTCATGTACATTATATCAGAAACCACTTTGTTAGTTAAGCAGTTATTTGTGAATCATTTTCAAGATTCGTTTCACCTGAAGTCCTGACTAGGACTTTAGAGCATTTTGGAGAAGGAAAGGAAAATATTTTTTTTTTTCTTTTCAATTTATTTAATGCTTTAACAGCAATGCACAGCCTTTCACAGGTTGTTGCAATCTGTCAGTTAATATACATAAATGTACATAAATTTAAGGAAGCTGATGAGATAAAGTGACCAACACAGGAATCTGGAAGACTGTTACTTCTCTTTCCTGAGGGTTTGTTCTTGTTTCTTTTTTTGCCAGTCCCCCCCCCCCCCCAGTTTCCTACCTGCCAGCTGTTTATCAGCTACTTTCTGCTCCTTCTGCTTCTAGCTTTAGCATGCCAGGTACTACCACTAGGACTGGGACCATGTTCACCATAGACAAGTTGAAAGGCAGATGGGGAAACAGACTGCAGCCTCTAGCAGCATTTTATATTTTATTGTCTATATGAGAAACAGTTTGCGATGACAGAACTGAGTAGAGTTGTTGTTGCCATGAACATCACCACAAATAGCATTAGTCAGCTCCTGTCCTACCCTATAATGCAGGTTTTTAACAACAATCTGTGGACCCACCTTTCCCTCCCTAACTCCCAGTGTGGGCAAACAAGGCAAAATGCCACTCCTTCTCACCCTTCCTTCTCTTGTTCTCCAGTATTGATTAATCTCAGATCATCTATTATCACCATCAGTGCTTGAACCCTGTATGCCACAGATCCAGGCTTTTGTTGTTTCTTTGGATACAGATTAAATGTTTGATGAAGAGACTTTTTGGTGTGATTGTTTTTTGAGGTGTTTATTAGTGTGCTGGGCTTCTCTGTACTACAGTCAAACCCATTGTATTTGTATGACAGAACTTGCAAAATTTCATAAACGTTTTGTTTCAATAGTTAAATCTATAACAGATCTATTTTCAAAACTGAATGGAACTCGATTGTCATCCTTGTGATGTTTTCAGTACCAGATCTCACTTCTTTCTGAAATACATCCCTCCAAAGTTATCTCTCTATCTATATGAATATAGATTGTTAGATATAGATATAAACATATATGTGATTTTCATTTCAATTACAGTTTAACCTTTACATATAGGAAGATATCAAATGAAATTCCGTAATATGTCATGTGGGATATCTATAACTGGGGTTTTCTTTTATTTCTGCCAGATGAAACTCTGTTTCAAGCATGACAACCAAAATTGTATGTCTAATTTGTTAGTACATATGATAATAAATAAAGCATTCCTAAATTTTATAGTTATTCATCACCTATACTAATGCTAATTGAGGATACACCTTGAACACATAGGTACACCACTTCATGATTTTATCATCTTTTATTAGGTAATACTATCTCAATTCTTCTCTAGTAGGTTATACCTCCTCTAAATGTTAAGCCAATACTATTGCTCCATAACTGCTTTGCATTTTAATATGCTTTCAGTAATTTGCTGAATGCAAACTGCTTGTCTTCTTATGGTAAAAAAATCTGATGCCTCATGCCACACTTGAATATTGTTGCCTGTTGTGATAAAACTAAAGCTAAAAGCATCACATCTCATCCCTAACAAACAAAGTAGGAAATAAAGGCAGCAATTCCAAAAGACCTGCTTTCTGTACAGGTGTCCACTTACACTGAAAACAGGCTGAGAGCTTATGTTTTGGAAGCTGGTCCTTGTAGTAAACCTATATAAAGATAGGCCTTACATCAAAGTAAGTCATTTGCACTGAGAGCAACTCTTTTAGAGTCTGTCGCTGTGTGTTTGAGCTATTCCAGCTACTGTAGTGGATAAAGGATCTAGACATACATGATGATTTTTCTGCAATGAATACTTAGAAGAGAAGGAAAAAAAAATAATCATTATGCATGTGACTGGCCATCAAGTATGTTATACTTTAGGGTTTATAACAAAATACATTTAAAGCAGCTTATGTAATTTCTATTAGTCTGATGTATCTGCTCAGTGTACCAAAAATATCAAACTGATTTTTATTTTGCCCAACCATACTCAGAATCTGACCCACCACTTTTTATGTCTGAAATTAATCCCATGCTCATGAAGATAAAGAAATGATGTTTTCTATTTAATGCTGGCAGAAAATAACAAAATGCGGATAGCTGTAAAATGGAGTAGATTATGTACATTCCAATTATGTCACTGGTTAAAGTTATTAAAGCACATACATATGGTCTATTTCTTTCCCAGAAGCTTGCATTTCAAAATTAGACCCCAGAAATGATTTTTTTTACACCATCATGACTATCCTCTTATCTGTAGAGAATTCATCTATAATCATGCTTTGGATCTCATGCTTTGATGATATTCTGTTGTTCCTTGTCAGATTGTTTTGGGAAGAATGGTTTCTGTAGCACAAAACAAAGAACATGTCCTGGGATTCAAAAGCCTGCCTTCTGTTATTGTGTTAATGCTTCAGTGAAAATTCCAAGGTGCAGCATGACCTGATGATAATTATCAATTAAGTAGAAGGAATCTCGCAGACCAAGCTGCTACTGCTTAAAAAACCTGCTCACAAAAATGGCAGGCTTGATGGCTAGAGACTGGATCCATAACTGCTACCAGGGATGTCATAAAGTGGCGAGCAAGTAGGATGCACATGCCTAAGCATGTTGAATCTACCACATAATGGCACTATGAGAATGGCATGAAACCACCGCAAGTGCCTCCCACCTATGTTAATGTATGAGTTTATTATTTTAAGCGGGGAGAAAAATGGGTGTATAGGAAAAAGAGTAGACCAGGCAACGCAGCATACATTATGAGACAGAGAAGGCAAGAGTGAGAAGGTTATACTTTTTTTTTGAGAGGCAGGCACATATTTTCTATTTTTAAGAAATGTACAAAAGGAAAGATATAAGGGGAAGGTGGGGGATGGAAAGTGAGTAGTTGTTCAGAAACAAGTGCAGAAAAACAAACATAAAAAACAGAAAAAGACCAACAGGGGAGGCGCTGATGCAAACATGGGGTAGACAATACAATTGTTGACATACTGATGGTGGGCCAGTTGATGATGGGAAGGAATGGACAACAAACAAAGTATGGAGGTGACACAAAACAAAGGTGAACCCCAGGACGGGGAATATGTTGAGTATCTTTGCTTCTCTTACCATGCTGCCTGGACAAGGCCCAGGGAGAGGACAGTCTCCACCATGACTGCCTTCTCTATTTGACCCTGCATGAGGCAATGGCAATGGCAAAGCCCGGCAGCAGTGCAACTTTTGATGCCTTATGAGGATCCTTTCCAGGTGGCCATTGCAGGTATAAAACAGCTAGTCCACAACCTCCCACCATGTGACAAGTAGTGAACCCCTGGCAGTACCATGATAGGGAACAAGAACACTATCCTCTAGAGACTGGCCAGCAGAGGCCAAAGGTTACGGCAACAATCTACCCCTCCACACTGTAACCAATGGGAAGGCAGGCCTGGAGCAAGAGGGAGTGCAGGTAAGAAACAACTTGGGCCAATGGTTGGGTAGGGATGTTTCCTATGCCATCAGTACAGCCATGGAAGATACTGTAAAAAATAGTAATATAAGTGGGTACAAAGGAAACAACAAACATCAAATAAAATAGAAAAATAAAGCAAAAAAGAGACAGAGAAAGATAAAAAGACATTAGCAATAATACTGTTTCAGATGACCACTATGACTGCAACTTAATGTCATATATCATTGTCACTACATATGCTACTAGGCCAGCTGAGATAGTTCTACCTATGTACATAAATTCATAAATTCCAAATCCCTATTATAGGATGTTTAGGCAGGTATACAGTGCCACTGTACACTCTATAGTGTCACTGTTTCTATAGCCAGGGTTAAGCAGAACGGGCAAAGGTTATACAGGTAGCAGGAAAACACTGCATGTGATACATCATAGAGATGTATGTTGAAAAGAGGGGAGTGTCTCTAAGAAAATGCAAGAAGGGACATATTCAAAGACATTCTATGTGTACTTGCACAGTGATAACATCTCTGATGCCACACACCCCTATGAAGACACACTACTGTCCCATGGGATAGGATGAGGAACTGAATGCAAAACTGCAAGTGGTCAAAACTTTCTCAGATGATATAAGAATATCATTTGATTTTGAAAAATGTGCAAAAGCAACCTTTAAAGCAGGAAAGCTGCAGCACCAAGAAAACATCAATCTTAGAAAGGAATGTGATATAAAAAAACTTGCGCAAGAGGGAGTGCACCAATATTTGAGAACTGATGAAGGATCAGTGATAAAACATGAACAAATGGGTCATGCTTATCAAATGATTTATAACAATCTGTGCATACCAAGACTATATATTCCCCATTCTGAAGGAAGTATGGGCCTCCTGAAAGCTGTTTACATGTATAGATCTGCAGTCATAGGACTGCATGCATATCTGCTGACCTCACAAGACCCAAACATAGTGAAAGTTTTAAAATATTAGCAGAATAAGTCTAAGATGACTTCTCTGCTTGGTTTAGCAGAAGCATATCAGTGCCAAGTGGGAATGGAAATCAGACCAGAAGTAGATACAAGTCAGGCAGCAACTGAATGTGCCAAAAACAAAAGAAAGAATATAAGGGAAAGGATGAGATGAGAAGGCAAAAAAATGTGGAAAATGCATAAATATAGTTGCAAGTACAGAAAACTCTTGGAACAACCTCATGTCGATCAGAATCGAGCACAGGAATGGTTAAGGAGAGGTGAATTTAAACCAAAAGACAAAAGGGTAATATTGGGGGTCCAAAAGAGTAGACTACATACACGTTGGTTTACAAAGTCCATTGAACATGTGGGAGAACAGACAACAGTACGTTTTGTAAAACAGAATTGGAAACAGTCACACATCTTGCTGCTGCTTGTGATATACTAACGACAGAAGGATTGTGTACTGAAAGGCATAAGAATGTGGCAACACTGTTACACCGGGGATTGTGCAAACATAATATTGAAATGGCTCAAAAACACTGTAAACGTAAGCCACAAAGCATTATAGAAAATGATTAAGTTTATATCACATGGGATCACCCATTACCAACAGTTCAAAAAATAGAAGCAAGAAAACCAGATATAGTATTCCAAGAAAAGAAAACAAAAGTAGCATTGACCATTGAAATTGCTACAACCAGTGACTACAGTGTCTTACGTATAGAGAGACACAAACTTATAAAATAACAGGATTTGCAGGCAGAAACAAGGGCAAGGTGGAAGAAGGATGTCCAGAGAGTTCCAATAGTAGAATGAGCAATGGGTCTTATAAAAAAGAATTTACAATCTTACTTAGATATTTAGAGATAGATGTAACTGTATGAATTGAAGAAGGAGTCAATACTGGTCACATTGCGTGTGCTGAGAAGAGCACTTCTGGCTAACATCAAAGACTGACACAATACTAATTTCATAAACTTTAATCATACTTTGACTTAGGAATGGGGTCCATTCAAGCCATGGTGTTAGAAACCAAAAAGACTTGGATTAATTATAAAAGATAGAGAGGATATGCAGACTCCTCACAGAAAGAGACACAGGCAAGAACTCAACCACTGCATCAACTACTGTGAGATAGGAACAGTACTCGCTATACCACAGTACCAATGACTGGTTGCTTTCATATACATCCTGCCTAGACCTTCAAAGAAAGCCACCTTTACTTGACAATGCTATGGTGCAAATGTGATGGATAGTAAAAGAAATTATGTCCATCTTGTTATTCTTAGATATAGTGCAGCAGCCTATTAACACAAACACACAGACACATATACATTCATAGCAACAATCAGTTTAGACTTATCATGTGTTTTACATTATCATATTTTAGCATTATTTATGAGTTATCTACTTACTTGCTATGATGTGAATCTTGTGTCTTTGGGTATTAGCAGAGTTTCTTTAATGGAAGAAGAATGGTGACTTTTGTAGGGCCAGATATTACATGTGCTGGTATGGCTCACTTTCCACCTTGTTTAGTATATGCACATTTTTTCACGTGTATAAGAATCTGAGCCTGTAAATAGTTTCTCACTGGCAGCATGTGCAGTTATGTTGCTTACACTGTCTGCATTTCTGATACTGAAATCTTAAAAATACAACCCACTCTCCTGCTTTTGGGGTATAACTAAGATGTGAATCTCTGCAGCCTAGTACTATTAAAGCGACTTGCTGATGCCAATGGATGCTTGTTTTAGTATGTGGATACTGGTTTACTTTTCACAAACTCTAAAGGTGATGTACTAAGAGTGTCACAATTAAAGCATCTGTATATTTTACTAATTTTAACCTGAAAACAAGTTGGTTTGTGCAGAGAACATGGAAAGAGCCACTCCGTTATCGTGCAGCTGAAGGCAAAATATGTATCCATCTTATAAAAATTTCTATAAAAGGAAAATGTACCAGTGGCATATGTTGCTTAACAGAAAGCCCTCCAGACACTTTTTAGCTGTTACTCCAGATGGACTACAGAAGACTCTTTATAGTATATGTGGTCCTCTTTCTTCATATTAATGGTTGTTATAAATCAGGACAGTTTGCAAGGCCCTGCACTCACTTCCACACAGCTATGCAATGTTTTTCAAGTGTTTCAACTGCACCCAGAGCCATCCAGGCTAAGGTAAGAATATTTTCTTGATTTACTGAACTTGTACTTGCTATATACAGTGATGGCTACTGTTTTTGAGCATTTGTAAAGCATGTTTTTTTTATTTTTCTGGCAAAAATCATTTGTCTGTTTCTTGGCTTTTTCTAGTTCTGTTTGCCTGTAAAGCACCTTGTAGAAGGGTGAATCAGTCAGGGACTTAGTAGTTTGATAGTTGTTTGTTGTTGAATCTACACTTTAGTGCTAGTTTTGCTATGATTTTACATTAGGAAATTCCAGGATCATCCACTTTATGGCAGCATATTGTATTTACCTGGTCTCTCTTCATTGGGAGGCACTCCAGGAAGCTCAAAGTTTGGTTGTTCTTTTGTTAGAGGGCATAGGAGTCAGTTTTCAAACTTTTTTCTCTGCTATAAATCAGAAGAATCTCTGAAGAACTGCCCACTGTGCAGTTGCAGTTAGCAATGCCCTGTATAGTAGCAAATGCCTAGATAGCAAAATTTCCAGATAAAGTTAAGATTAAGTTTGAAACCTGCTTAAAGAGTAGCATTCTGCCAAATTAAATTTATAGCAGCTAGCTTGTGCATCAAATAGCACTATACAACATCTTGCCTTAATCCAGAAACTACCCTAGGAGACACCTGTTAAAACCCAATCCTTAATCTTAAACAGCACACCAATTTCAGGACTGACCAGCATGGATATTGAATTTCTCAACATCTTTATGGTCAGGTTGGTAGATTTGGCCATAAGGCAATGTAGCAAATATCTCATGTTCTCAGACAACCAGTTAATCATTCATGAAAATAACACAGTATGTGAGAGTTGTAAATACATAACTTTCTTGCAGGCAAAAATCTCGCATACAAATGAGGTCATCAAAAATACCCACACTACGTCCCTTATACATGGCACTCATCACACACGCAGGTTGTCTTATGCTGAGGTACTAAAAGGAACCTCCTCAAATCTCAAAGACCTCCAAAGACACTTAATGGCAACACTGCCCTTCAGCAATTATTAAAACACACACCAAAAGAAACACCAAATGTATCACATAAGCCTACACCCAGTGACCCCCCCTAAGAACAAAGCCCATAAGGCAAGCATATATTTTACCTAATACTCTTGTCATTAGGGATGCTATTGTATGACGCACAGATGCCCACTCACCAGGTTTGACAAGGAAAAGATAAAGATCAGTCATCTAGCTGGAGCTAGGATCCACAATATGGTGCAGGCACTGCACCCCAGGTTCCAGTGTGATTCTGTCATAGTCCATGTGGGTATAAATGACCTGAGATGTATCTCACTGGGTTATATGAAAAGAGACATAGTGGATCTCTTGGAATATGTGCCACAGACAAGTATGAGCCTTACACTGAGGTGAATTCTACCTTCACCAAGGATGATGCCATAATACCAACATAAAATGATTGATTTTAATAATAGGCTTAATTTCTGGTGTCACTGCAGTGGGATCCAATATCTGTCAGAATGGGAGGACACGGTCAATAGACAACACTGCTTTGCCAAGGAGAGGCTGCCCCTGACACCTGCTAGGCTTTTGGATATTGGCTATAACTTTATTCACCCTCTTAGAACCTTTTTAGGCAACTCCAAAAAGACAAAACTACCAACATAGTGAAAAATTTTTCAAGCAACCTTAAGGTGTTACTGCTCAATGCTAGGGGCCTATACAAAAAAAAATCCATAGTCTTCAAGCCCTCCTTACTCTGAATGCAGACATTTGTGCCATGACTGAGACTTCAGTTTAAAGTCTTAAAAAGTATTTCAGCAGTACAAGGCTGCAGTGCCTTCCAGACATTTAGACCAAAAACAACACAAAATGGGGCCAAAGGTGGAGGTGTCTTGATCTACATTAGCAACAAATGTACCTCCATATTGGTTAAACAGGATGATACCAAGGAGCTCATCCATGTGCAAGTCAATATAAATACGGTCTCTCACCATATCGTGACTAGTGACAGGTCACCAGCTATGCCCCTAGATAATCACAACTCTTACCTAAATCTAATAGACGCAATCAGCATCCAACCAAACCCCTATCCATTCACAAGTGAGGATGAATCATAAAGCTATTTCCTTTGAAGTAAAAGTCACTCAAAAAAACACACTTAACCAGTTACAGTCAGGAATTAATCTGAGACAAATCATATCCTATTAAGTGATAGTTTGCCAAATTACAAGGTTTGCCTTAAGCTATCTATGCAGAATTACTCACTGAGTCCCTATACAAACATGTGAATTGCTGCATAGAGGCTGCCATATTACCAAACACTAAAAACAAACCCCACTGGCAAATCCTCACCTAAACTCCTTTAAAGAGAAGTGCTGTCTTATACAACTAAACAAGATAGTAAGAGGTCTAATTAAGTACAACAAGGCCAACTATAAGATCAGGATAGCATCACAATCTAGGGACAGTCATAAAGCCTTCTTCAGCTATTTACAGAACCTGAAAGGTAACACACAGTGGTGGGCCTAACTGGGGGTAAATGGTTCCACCTTCATTGATAAGGGTGAGATAGCAAATGTACTGGCTGATAAATTCAGCTCAGACTTCATTCCCACTTCCTCCCATTCCTCTGTGTAAAATCTCTTCCCCCATCAGTAAATCAGGACATTCCCAGTACCTGCCCCCTTCCCCTTATATCTAGGCAACAGGTCATCACTGATCTCTCAAAGGCAAAAAATACAGCCTCCATGGGACCCGATAACATCCCAGGCTGCATCTGATGTGAACTCAGGTAGGAACTTGCAGAACCATTAGGCACCCTATTCAACCAAAGCCAGAGAACTGGCTTCATCCCAGCTGAGTGGAGGACAGCCACTGTCATCCCTTTACGTAAAGGTGGAGCATCCACCGATCTGGGAAATTATAGACCCATCAGCCTAACTAGCCTGATCTGCAAGACCATGGGACAGATTATCATGGACCTCATTAACAAGGACATTGGCAACTTCCAAACACTTGATCACACACAGTTTGGCTTTGTCAAGGGGAGGTCATGTCTGCTAAATTTGTTTGACTTCTTTGAGACAGTCACCAAAACCATGGATGAGGGGAAGATGGAGCACACCTCCTACCTTCATCTGGCCAAAGCCTTTGACACTATTCCCCACTCGGGCATAATAGATAAACTCTCTCAACTAGGCATCAATCCATATGTTACCAGATGGGTAGCAAACTGGCTCACTAATAGAACTCACGTAGTTAAAATAGGGGAAGCCACCTCAAGCAGTAGGCCCATAACAAGAGGTGTACACCAGGGTTCAGTCTTGGGGCCTCTGTTATTTGGGATATACTTTTCTGAGGTGCAGGCTAAAACCAGTGGGCAATGGCTGACCAAGACTGCAGATGACTGCAAGCTGGGTGCTGTCATCAATTCCCCTAGTGATGTGGACATCCACCAATAGAGTCTCACTCAGACAAATGACTGGTGCTACAAACATGGCCTCAAGCTGAATACTAAAAATGCATCATCGTCCCCTTTAGGGAGAGTGAAATCTCCACAAATTATCACATTAATAATAATGTCCTAAGCATGCAATCAGTCGTAAGGGATTTGGGCACCCAGGTTGACAGCAACCTGACTTTTGATCACCATGTTGCTCCCGCTGTACAAAAAGCCTTCTACATGGCCCACATCATAAGAAAGGATATCTCATCACGGAACAAGGAGGTCATAACATCGCTGTATTCTTCCCCTATAAGGCCCATTATTGAGTACAATGCCCCTTTCGGCATGTACCTTACAAAGCACATGCAGCAGATGGAGAGACCACAGAGGTTCCTCACCAGGAGAATCCAGGGTCTCAAACATCTACCATACACAGATAGGCTAAAAGCCCTATCCCTCTACTCAGTTTCATACAGACTCCTCAGAGGTGAATTCTGTCTGGCATACAAGACGATCACGGACCCCACCTTGATGGGACTGCTGCATATCGGCAATTCAAGCTCCACTCGAGTAACTCACACACACGGCCTCAATCTGGTCTGCAACATCAACAAGGCTTGCTGGTGGGACAGATTTATGTCCCAGAGACTCCCCTATCTATGGAATAGACTCCCTCTCCACATCAAGCAGAGTACCTCTTTACTCCTTTTTAAGTGCAACCTAGATAACTGGATGAGAAACAGAAAATATACCCCTGGGATTCCACCCATGTCCCTGCTGGATATGGACATCAGGTACTGATTTGTCTAAACATGTGCTAAACTCTTGGCTAGGTTTCTTAGGGCCTCAGGGCCAATAGCCTAGTAATCTCCTATGATCCTATGATCCTATGAACATACTTCCTCAAACTATTAGCAGAGACCTGGTACTGGCAGCACTCGGTAAAGCCACAAAAGTTGCAAACCAAGAGAATTCAAGGCATGAATACCATGTCCTACAATCAGCTAAGGTCTCAGTGTCTGTCTTCATTCTCCTACAGGCTGTTGACAGGGGATCTTTGCCTAGCTTACAGGGCTTCCTCAGACCCAGCCCTGATGGATCTGTTGCACATGCACAAAACAAACAGCACCAGAAACACTAGATATAGGGATTTGAACTTCGCTTCTAACATAATAAATACATGCTGGAGAGACAGCTACTATCCCAAATTATCCCTGTGATATGGAAGAGACTCCAGATCCATGTAAAAGAGTGTTTATCCCCAAACTCTATTCAAATTAAACCCTAACTATTGGATGGAAACTTGTTAATTTACCCCCAGCCTGGTCTCAAAGTGCTTTATGGACAGAAGCCATTAATTAGAAAAGCATTATCCTAACTGATACCCCCTTACAAATCCCTTATTTACTATCCAACTAACATGTCCCTCATATAGACACCCATAGTACCTAGAATCCAAACGGGCTTGGTGCTCTTGGCTTGGCTTATAAGGGCATGAGTGGTAATAAGCATATTAACCACTCATGAACCTATTAAACTATGACATTTCCAAAAACTCATACTCAGATCACGTCCACTTAATATGAAATTCAATTACATATTGTAAGATATGCCCTTCATTTCAAAATCTTTTTCAATAATGAGGAGCAATCAGCAAGGCGTTCACCTTTCACCTTTCTCCTTTCTTATTTCAGATAGCAATAAAACTAATAACTAATAATTTGGCCACATCTTACTATTAAAGTCTTTCTGAAACACACGGCCATTGACATAGACAGTATAGCCTTATTTGCAGATGGCATTTTCTACATTTTCCCATATCAAAGGGAAGCTGTCTTGCACTTACTGAGTAAATTAGGATCCTTAATGATATTATCAGATTTAGTAGCTCCAAAAATCTCAGACCATAACAAGTGACTAAAATACTGCATTATATTCATAATGTATATCAATTAACTAAAAGCTATGAAAAATATATCTGTTGTGTGCATTGTACATAATATTACCATATCAGGTATGACTGCCACACCACAACAGTTAAGTTCCGAGAGAATTATTACAAACACTGAGACTTTACAAAGTTGACTTTTTTTTTTAATATGTGTGCCTGAAGTCTCTTACCCAAACTCCCTCACTATCACTCTACAAAGTAATCCTTCTTTAGGAAGATGTGAAGCCATTTTTTTTTCCTTTTCAAAGAACACTCTGACTCCTGACCCCTGACCTCGAGTTGGCAATGTGGACCCTGAAATGTGATTGGGGTGTCAAGATCAGCTGACAAGGAAATGATCATCACAGTCCAAGTATATTTCATAAGACACTGTGCCAAGTGAAAAAAAAAAGTTGTTTTGCATAGGGGAAAAATAAAATGTACTACAAAATGTGGTACAATTATGAAGTGAGCACTAACGGGGAGCTCTAGCCCCCCCTGTAAATCCACCATACACACACACACATACATGCAGACTAACACACAAAAACACATACATAAACATGTTTCAAAAATGGTAGGTTCACTGATTGAGCAGTATTTCCACATGCAAGCTGAAACCTTAAAACTGAACACTGATTTATTTCAGTGAAAAAAAAAATTACAAGTAATGAGTGTGAGCTTCTTGCTTACTGCAGAGAGAATGAATTTTTTTAACTACAGTTTATGCTTATTTTAATTTTCAATTTGGTAATGGTAACTTTCTTCTTTATCAAGGGTCAGTTTTCAGCCAAGATTACTTATATTTACTAGGAATGATATCTGTATACAAGATAACTCAACTATGTGTTTGGTGTAACACTGTCATGACACATTAGGAACATAAAGGCAAATGCATAAAATGAACAGACATAGGAGATGCAGACCTCTGTTGCAATGGTTGTTTTGTTTTAAATAGTTCTGTGATAAAACAGATGCAGATATTTTGGTAATTGTTTATTTTTGTGGTTTCAAAGCATGCATCTGAAATGTCACAGATTAGACAAAAGCTGTGAAGCTCAGATGTAATAAATTTGTTCATTCAGTTTTAAAAAGCAGTCAGGGCAAATGTAAAGAAATTAATAATAAAAGTTTTCAAATTTTTCATGTGCAGAACATGGTTCATTTCCTATGCATACTGCTGTAAGGTTTTTTTTCCAAAATCTCTTTATTTCAATTTTCTTTTTTCAAATAATAACAACAATA
Organism: Protopterus annectens; assembly: GCF_019279795.1. Classification (NCBI taxonomy): domain Eukaryota; kingdom Metazoa; phylum Chordata; order Ceratodontiformes; family Protopteridae; genus Protopterus; species Protopterus annectens. Next base: position 1,143,399,591 of record NC_056732.1, on the reverse strand, counting down.
CGGTAACTCAAAAACACAAATAAACAATACAAATACCTTTCTAAAGAAAACAGACAACAATCTCATTCTGAGAAAATTATACATATATATATATATATATATATATATATATATACAATATATACACAAGAAGTCACTACATCGTCAAGTAAAGAATGAGAATTCTTATGTTCATTTGGTCTCATAAGGGATAGTTAGAAAGGGGATAGTCTATATATAAAGTAAAAATAGAAATTTGACCATTTATTTGTATGTTTAGGGAAAATATCTAGTTACACATATACTAAGAAACAGGAGAAGATGCAAGAAAGACTGGTTACAATACATTCATTTGTTATTTAAAGATTAGCTTTTCATGACAATTTGTTGGCACATTTTATTTGTCAAGAATTATATCTAGCAAGTTACCCCAATATTTTTGGTAATAGCATTTGTTTTTTGTTTTTGAATAAATTAATTTGTGAGATGAGATATATTTGATAGCAAGATTGCTAAAATTTTCCCATGTAATTGGTGACATGACATTCCAATTCTTTGTAATAAAGAATTTAATAAGGGCACACATGGTAATAAAGATGTTTTAATATTTTTGGGAGTTGATTGATATTAATGTACAATATAGCTGTCTCCCAAGTAAAGGTTGATTTTTCATATCCCATCTTCTCTAATCTTACTCTCAAGAAACACCATAAGTTGGCGTGGCCAAGGATGAATACAGGATAGCAGCAGATTTTGTCAGCTCCACCAATTTCATTACATTGACAGGAATTAATTACTTAAAAAATTAATTTTTGAAGTAATTTTCTTTCTAAATATGTTTGTTTTATATAGTTCTTGAACTATATCTAAAAAAGAAAGGAAATCTTAATAATATTCCTGTCAGAAATTACTTTGGAAATTTTCCTGTCAGTTTATCAGTCTGAAATGAGTTCCAGTAAGACAAATTCTCAAGACTCCAGCATCAAGAAAGAACTTCAGTCTCTGATAATTATAGTCCAGCAACTTACTGCTAAGATGG
>NC_056732.1:1143198573-1143393573 GCF_019279795.1 Protopterus annectens | reverse complement strand
TTTAACACTTATTAGTCTTGATATAAGTTCAGCATTTGATTCAGTAAGTTGGGACTATCTGTTTACCTTAATGAAGTGCACAAACTTCTCGGATGCATTTGTAAATCTAATTGAACATTTATACAAAGGAACGTTGGCTTATATTAAGGTAGGAACATATGTTTCACAAAAATACCCATTCTTAAAGGTACAAAACAAGGATGTCCACTTTCTCCACTATTATTCACTTTAGTAATGGAGCCTTGGGCTAATTTGATCAGAAACAGTACTGACATAGAGGGTTTTGAAATAGATGAAAATACAACATCCAAAATTCAACTTTTTGCAGATGATGTTCTAATTACATCAGCAGAATCTAATTCTTCTATACAGTCTCTATTTGATAACATGATGAATTTTAAAAGTATTTCTGGTTTAATATTCAATGAAGAAAAAACTAAAATACTACCTATATATACACGAAAAAATATTCTCATTAGTGATTTTACTAAATATGTACCCAATTCAGGTCAGATAACTTATTTAGGTATAATACTATCTAAAGATATTAAATCTATTATATATAATAATTATAATACCTGTTTTCTTAATATACAAAAGCTTTTTAATACCTGGAATAATATGTTTGTTACTATGGAGGAGAGACTTACAATTATTAAAATGATAATATTCCCCAAGATTTTATACTTAATACAATCAATAATACTTCCACCTACAAAAATAATTATCAAGAAACTGAACACACTAATGTTAAATTTCTTATGGGTACCTAATAGACCTAGGATTGCATTAAATAAACATACTAATAGCTGGTCTCAAGGGGGTATTTCTTTTCCAGACTTTAATTTATATACTATCTCTTCTATTGTAAAAGTTATTACTTTATTAATAGATCAGTCATATGTCACAAAATGGAAAGATTATTGGGAGCTAATTAGTATACACTTCATGAAAATCTCCTTAACACATAAAAATATGATTGTAAATAACTCCATGTTATGGTTACTAAAGGAATTTTGTACTTCACCTATTACACCTAAACATATGGTTTGTTACCCATTAAATATTATTATTAGTTATCGTAACTTTATATTCATGCACCCTAAGTATAGGGAATGGAATTTTATTGTATTTCCTATAATGTATACTCAGGGTATGCTTTTGTCATCTACTTCTGAAGGAACTCATTTAGCTATAGATAATGATCTAAAGTACTGGTATCAGTTGATATCTGATAATAAAGTTAAAAATCTAGATTTCTTAAAACAAGAATTTGATCTAAGAGAAACTTGCTGGTTAGAGGTTCAGACCTTTAGACAACATCTCATTAATAAAATAGATTTAATGTCTATAACTGTTAAAGAATCTATTCCAACACTGATTGATTACTTGATATTAAATTTACAACATAAAGTTTCTGATAAAGGTAAACTTTCATACATACATAAAGTTATCAGACAAGAAACTTTTTACAGTGTAGATTCATACTGGAATTATTTCACTTCTATTAATGGGGACCCACCAAATCAACAAGATAAACAATATATATTGGAATCTGCTTATAGAACTACGTCTTCCATTGTCTGGAGACTTTATACATGGAAATTTTTACATAGATCTTTCTATACACCTTTGATGATGAATAAAATAAATAATAAAGATAATCTATGTAAGAGATGTAATGTAGAAATTAATGCTGACTGGGCTCATATGTTTTATGACTGTATAAAATTGAAAGAATACTGGAAGTCAATTAATGAATTTTTGCAGGCTCTTTTTACAGATAATTTCATTATTTCTAAATCTCTTATATTATTCAACACACCTGTACCTCAAAGTGTTAAAAAGGTTAAACTTCCCTTGTTATGGTCTATTCTAGCAGTGGCTAGGAAAATAATAACTAGAAATTGGATTTCAGATACACCTCCTTCGTTCAATGAATTTAAAAATGCTATGAATATAGTGTGCCATATGGAAATAAACACAATTAGGACTAGAACAAATAGAAAAACATCTTATTTTATTGTATGGGATAATTTACAAAATTTGTTAAAAAATGTTAATTTCAATAGCATGGTATTTTAGTTTAATTAATTGATCTGATTGTAGTGGATGTCTTTGTAAATACTTTAGTTGTTTTGTTGAATATTATAATAATACCTATTTTTAATTACTTGTATAAAATTGTTATGATATTTCTCTTATATGTTAAAACAATAAACCTGTTTTGAAAAAAAAAAAAAAAAAAAAAAGAAACACCATAAGTTGTGTATCTTAGTACAGTTCCACATGACATGGAAAATATCAGCTGCTTGATCCGGACAATGGGGACATATAGGCGAAAAGTTAGGATTGAATTTATTTAATTTAGATAAGGTATAATATAGATTGTTATTTACCATAATTTGTGTATATAACAGCTTCTTGAAAGGAATGAATTTGATTGTATTTTCAATGGCTAGTTTCTTATTTTCTTCAGTCAGTGATTGATTTTTCGTTTGCCAGTAGTTTGAAAATAATAAAGAATTCTGATGTTTTGCACTCATTACAATTTTATAAGTCCTAGAAATTGTTTTCCCTTTAATCGCAAGATTTTCAAGTATTAATTTAACTAAATCTATGTTCTGTAAGTCAGTGTGTATTTGTGAGAATTTAGCATTTATAAGATGATGAAGTTGGTTAAAGGTTTCACAAGTTATTTAATGGCTCTGAAAAAGTGAGTCATAAGTACTGCACACTAAATGTGTGCCTTAGTTCCTTCGGATCATATTACAGTATGTGTTACAGTATACTTCACCTAAATTTCCACAGGCAGATTTTAAACTAAAATATTAATTTTTCTGAACATAAGAGAAGCATGCAATGTGGTTAAAACACATATACACATACACACATACACACAAGGATACACACGCACACACACAGATGTACACACACACAGACGTACACACACACACAAACTTAAGCTTCATGGCAGCATGTTCCAATGCATGTAATATTGAATTGTTTATAAAAGTGTAGCCAATCCCTATATGTATGAGATTTTAAAACTTAATAAGTTCAAGAAAGTAATGTAGCATATGAATCACCATGATTACATTATAGAGAAGGAAAAAGCAAGCTTGTGAAGCACCCTTCTGACATCAGAAAGGTGCTTAAGATGCTTTTATTAATTATTTCTAAACATTGTTAAGCTCTAGTCCTGTGCTACAGCACACCAGCAACCAATGCTGGCAGCAAAATGCATTGGAAGTTAAAACCAATTTAAGAGTTGTTGGAGACTTTGCTCTGCCATACTTTTTAGTTTCTCAGTGGAACCTATCTTGTCTGCCTCCTGTATAAGAGAGAAAAATGCTTTAAGGCTTTCAAAACTGTAAAACACCAAACATTCATTTGCTTTCTTTTTTACTCTACTCGAATGTACTTGGAGCAGAGAAAACGCCATGTATTACAAAACAGTCATAACCCTTACTACGCATCATCAGCACAGATGATTCACCTCCTGATATTGCTTTCACTCTAGTCTAAAGGTGAATTGATTAGTAGCCTAATAACATAATAAGTTGGTTATGATCAGACATCCAGTCATAATCGTCTATGCTGAACTTACTACCAGAGGGTGTTATGGTTTAGTTAAACTATTTCTGTGTAAGCATCTTTTTGTCAGTGTGCATATTATTTGCACAAGGGAAAGGCAATGTACAGTTAAAGAACAAGGACAGCTTTTACATGTGCTCTTTTAGAACGGTAGTTATAAATAATGCTCCATTTTTCTGAAATAATATTGTACTTTTTTTGACATATTACTTGCTCAAGCATGTGTAGTAATCACCAAGAATTAGAGGACAGAAAAGATGTATGCTATTTCATCTGATTCATTTGGTGTAAAAGAATAAAACATTTTTGGCTAAATGCTTAATATGAACAAAGTTATACATCCCATTAACTGTTTAGAAATGCAGGCTAATCTCTTCACATATGTTACCAAACTCACAGTAGCTGCCATATTGTAGCATCTCATCCATTAAAATTTCTGTTCTCTAGGAAGAAACATTGTTTTCAGTTTAAAATGTTTTTGTTTTCATGTACAATGTTGCTCCAAGGCAAGAGTGCATTTATCATGCACTTCTTTTGTCTACACTGACTAACCTTAACTTCTCCACTTCTATTGTTGACCGGTTTTCCAGCTATATCACTGATCATGCAATCAGTGAGATGGCTTTCTGCTCTCTCCCCTTCTCTACCAGTTAAGAATGTGTGTCCCCCAATGCTCTATTCCTGGCCCATTACTTTTCAATATCTTTACTAATCTACTCTATACTTCTTGCCCCCAGTTGTCCCTGGCACAATATTTAGATGACTCTACAGTTATCACCATTGCTGACACCCCCTCTGAACTGATCTCTACCACTCAGGCATCCTTTAACTCAGTTGAAGCTTGGCTCTCTAATAACCTGCTTATACTGAACCCCCCAAAAAACAAAACTCCTACTCTTCTTACCTAAAAATGTTAACCACCTTAAACCTACTTTCTCAATACTGTCTCTCAATAACACTCCTATCAAAGTTGAACCTAGCACAAAACTCTTAGGTGTCATTATAGATGATCAGCTTAAGTTCGACTTACATGTTAATAACTGTATCCATAAGACTCATCTAAAACTGGGCCTTGTATACAGAAACAAAATGTTTTTCATTCACAAAGAAAAGTAACCCTCTCTCATGCATACCTCCTACCCAGTCTGTTATATAGCTCTCAGATCCTCACAAATCTCAACTCCTGTCTCCTTACCAAACTTGAATCAACCTACAACAATGTAGCCAAATCCGTAGCACACTAAACATATAAATCCCATCACTGTCTCTCAATAAAACACCTAAACTAGCTAGAATTACCTCACCAGCTCCTCCTCTCTCAGCTCCAAATTATTCATTCCATTCTATATCAACCTTCCTACTGCCACAGCTCATCTCCTCTTATCTCTCAATAATTCCCCACTAGATCTCTGTGTAGCTCAGACCTTCTACAGATCTATAAACCCAAGACCAAAGTGGGATGCAACCTCTATAGCTACCATCCAGCCATTTCTTGGAACAGGCTGCCAATAGACATTAGGTCCCTCATTCAACTTAAACAATTCAAAGCAGCCACCAGGGAATACTTAAAAAGTCACTGGTCCTTCCACTGTACTCTCCCCTCATAATCTTCCTTGCTATCCCTAAGGCGGTGCTCTACCTGTCCTCTATGTTGTTTTACTTCACTGACCTCTTCTTCTCTTTTATCTCTTAGCTCTTCCTAGCCTTCTTTACCTCTCTTATACCTGGTGTCTTTACCATTAATGGTAACCTCCTTACACTACTATTAATAATACACATCTCTCATTTCTTTCACTCAGACTTGATGTACAGCAACAGCAAATGACACTAGGATTATTTTTCACCTTGCTCTATTGATAGAATTGTACTGACACTGATATACTGCATCCTTATTATACTTCTATTCACTTTTATTGTAAAAAAAAATTATTTGAATCATTTTTGGTAATTGCTTCTTATGTTTAACCTTTATTGTAATGTTTGTGGAGCTTTTCTCCCTGGGCCTCCACTGAAAAAGGGCTATTCAGCTCAGTCGGACTATCCCAGTCAACAAATGTAAAATAAAATAATAAATAATAATTAATAATATAAGAGTCAGTGCTGTTCACTGTGTTGGATGAAATGAGATAACATTAAGTCAGTGTCAAGTAAAGATTTGAAATGGTGGGACCTGCTAGAGCAAGTCCCAAAATATAGAGAATGAATGGCCAAAAAACATACTTACATATACCAGTTTTTATATGCTCATTTCCCAGAATATTGCATTTCATTTGACGTACGGTGATTACAAAGTTGGTATATATAAGTTTAGGAGGGTGGGTGCTTGCCCCCTCTGCAAAAAAAGAAGTTTAAAGGAGAAGAGTGTTGCTCTTCTCCTGACATTTCATTTTTTTTTTTGGTCTGTCTGCACCTTGCGTTCCGAGTGCCACTATAGGGATCCCACTGTAACCCATATGTCATGTGATGAAGATTACTGGCAATGGGATACAGACAGTCAGATTGGCAGCTGAGCAGTGTGTTGGAGGATCAGACCTGATCAAATAAATATTAGACTTAGTGTAAAGAACTTTATGTGACAGTGGGCTATGACAAAAAAAGGAAGTAAATCAAAGACATTTATATAATCAATTTTTTATTACTTAACATTTGTTGACCAGGAAAGTCTGACTAGGTACCACAGAGCCTGTTTTCAGCGGAGGCCTGAGGAGAAATGCCCCAAATGCATGTCTTTGGAATGTGGGAGGAAACTGGAGTACCTGGAGGAAACCCACACGAACACAGGGAGAACATGCAAACTCCACACAGAAGGCACCCCAGCCAAGAATCAAACCGGAGAACAGCTTGCTGTGAGGTGACAACATTAACCGCTGCACCACTGCACCGCCCATGGAATCAGTATATTGTGAAGAAATATTTGTGCAAAGAAGTGGGCTCAAAAACACTTTCAGAAATAAGCAGATCTGTAACAAACACCAAAGATGTAGGAAAGCAATCATACAAGTTTATTAATGAGAAAAATGTAATAGAATACTAGTTACCATTAGAAAGCAACAAACTCAATAAGTAAAAAAAATAAAATGGGAAAGGTGATGGGTCACAACGCTTTACATTTCTAAACTTACCACTTACATGCATAAAAATAATAGGAGGCAACATCCTGGGGATCATCAATGGTTCAAAGCTAAGTACTAGGCTAGCTGCCCTTGTGGGCTATTTTAAGCCTAGCCAAAATCACTTGTGGGGAATCAAACCCTGTACCTTTGGTGTGAGAGCTAAACACCTTAACCATTATACCAAACCCACCAATGAAGAACTAGTACATGGACCTTTGCCAGTAAAGCAAGCAATGAGAGAATATGATTGATGTGGGTAGTGATAGAACAATCACAACCTGCTCAACATCTGGGAAGTAGGGTTTACCTTCATATCGTCGATCACATATGATCGAACAGCCACATCGTCGAACCATTTCTGAGAAACCAGAACCACAAAACTTTTAAAAGGTCGAATAAATGTCGAATTTTGACATTTCCAGGTGTGCCACACCTCCACACCAGTACTACTATGGGTCAAAAAGGGGGTGAGAGTTTACCATTCAGATATGTGGTATTCGACGTTTGGGTCGTTCACACTTTGGTATTCGCGGAAGTGGGGTCGACCATATTGAGATCAGCATTATGAAAGTAAACCGGGAAGTAGACCTCTTTGAAGTTGTTGACCATTGATGATTTTAGCTGTGCCTGTATGTTTTACCAAGACTTATTCTATATAATCAGTAGATAACTGGGACTGCTATTCAGAACATAGAGATGATTTTATAAGAATGCCTTCACTTTAAGTTAGGCTTGTTCAGTTGATAGTACTGGAGCAGAATAACAGCTGTAGTTGTCCATGCACATTGATTGACTGATTGATTGATGTACTGCTCTGGTAGCTAGTTTAGGTACAGGATATATGGGGTCTCTGTGCGCTATTTTTGTCTATATGGATTCCCACTTGGGAGTCCATTTTTCTCCTACATCAAGATAAATGCAAGTTATTGAAATAAATGGTAAAGTTTAGCCTTTCCTTTTGCTGTGTGTGCATAAAGAGAGAAATAGACATAGAGAGAAAGAGTGTGTTTGTTACTTACTATAGGCCATTGTTTTCTCCTGCAGAATTTCCTAGTACATAGCCATCTCTTCTTAGGTATTTGTCCTTGATCTAGAAGGATTTTATTTTTATTTATTTATCCTTTGTTGATCAGGTAAATCCCATTAGGCTATTAAGCTTTTTTCAGGGAGTCTCAAGGTGGTACATACATACATATAAATATTTCAAGCACGGGCATTAATGGCCTTCTAACCTGTCAATATACCAAAACACTTGTTCCCATAATGAATGTTCAGGATGTTCTTAAAAATATTTAAACTAGTACTTGCTTTAATGTAATTTGGCAGTCTGTTCCATACATCAGCTGCTCTCTCAGTGAATCAATTAGTACACTTCTCATTCCTATAGAATCTTCCACATAGGTTGTCTGAAGATTTTCTGGTACTTTTTGATAACTCCAAACATTAACAGAGGTAATTGTCTCTAAATGGCATACATACCTGAATAAGATCTTCTCTTAGATATCTGTAAGAGACACTGTATGAGTTCAGATATTTTAGTCTTTCATAATAACTTAAATTTTCACATCCATGGATGCCCTTGTTCATAGGTTCATAGATTCATATGTTGGTACTAGGCTATCAGCCCTAGGGCCTATACAAGCCTAGCCATAACAATTCCCTGGCTATTTCTTCCCACACTATTTACTTCCCTGGACCCCTGTCTAGCAGGGTGACTGATGTGATCTCCGGGGTGAATTTCCTTTCTCCCATCCAATCGTTAAGGTTCCTGTTGAAGAGGGCCAAAGAGGCACTCTGCTTGACATGTATGGGAAATCTATTCCAGAGTCTGGGGAGTCTCTGGGTCAGGAACCTATCCCTCCAGCATGTTTTGTTTATTGTGATGACAAGGCTTAGATCTCTTGAGCATGTGGCTCTGAGGGATTGGGGTTTCTTTAAGTGTAGCATGTCCAACAGCTCAGAGTTTGGCATGGCCTTGTATGTTAAGCAGAGATCGCCTCTGAGTAGACGATATGCGACAGAGTATAGCTGGAGTTTTTTAAGGCGGTTAGAGTAGGGCATCTGCTTTAGGCCTGTGATTCTGTTAGTGAGGTATTTCTGCGGCCTTTCCAGTTGTTGCAGATGTCTTGAGAGGTACATACCAAATGGGGCATTGTATTCTATAATGGGCCTAATGAGGGATGTGTACAGTGGGACAATGACCTCCTTTTTTCTGGATGAAAAGCCCTTAGTGATGAGGTGTGCCACATAGAAGGATTTCCTGACTGTTGTGGCGATGTGGATATCGAAGGTGAGACCACTGTGCACCTGTGTCCCTAAGTCTCTTATCACAGTTTCGGTGTTTAGTGTACTGCCACCTATGTGGTAATTCACAGATACATGTTTTTTCTCAAAGGGGATGACTATACATTTCTTGGCATTGAGCTTGAGCCCATGGCTCTGGCACCAAGCATCTGTTTCTGTAAGGCCCTTTTGTAGAGTATCCACATCATTTGGGGATTCAATAATGGCTCCCAGTTTGCAGTCATCTGTGAACTTTGTTAGCCAGAGTCCCTTAGTGTTGGCCTGTACTTCAGAGAAGTAGATGCCAAACAAGAGCGGTCCCAGGACTGAACCCTGAGGTACTCCACTTGTCACTTGTCTGGAGCCGGATTTGGAGTCGGCTACTTTTACAGTGTGGGTTCTATCAGTAAGCCAGTTAGCAACCCATTGGGTGATGTAGGGATTAATGCCCAGCTTAGTAAGTTTATCTATGATTCCAGAGTGGGGGGATGGTGTCAAAGGCTTGGCAAGGTCTAGATAGGCTGTGTGGACCATCTTCCCCTTGTCCATGGCTCTGGAGACTGATTCAAAGAAGTCAATCAGGTTCAGGAGACAAGATTGGCCCTTCACGAACCCAAACTGGGTGGGGATTATATTTCTGCTGTACTCTTTCCAGTTTATTCATGCTTGTTTTCTTATAAGGTTTCCATATTGTTATTCCATACTTAAGTTTGGGTGTAATGGAACTAACAAACAATGATGTCATCATTTCTGATTTTTTAGACTTTATAAATCTTTTTACAGCCTATTGTTCTGTAACTATCATTAACCAATTGGTTGATATGATTAGAAAAATCCAAAGATAGATCTACCCATATACCCAGGTCCTTAAATTAATCTAAAGTTTATAGTGGTATTTATACTACTAGGTGAAATTTGGCCAAGGCATCCAGGAACTTCTAATATTTTTGATAGATACTGAGGGATATTCTATATCCACTTGAGCTACTACAAACTCAAACAGATGGGGACTTAGTTTGATTTTTCATCCAAAGGAAGGCACACTCAAGAGGGCAGCATCCCTTAATGCTGCAGTGCAGTGTCAGTAATTGATCAGCCTGGTGTGGGAACAGAATCACCAACATTCTGCATCAAAGGTGAGTGTGCCAACTGTTGTACTACTGACACTGTGTAATGGCATGCAATGATGTATGTACAGTATCCTAGTGCAAAAATAAATGAATGAATGAATGAATGAATGAATGAATGAATGAATGAATGAATGAATGAATGAGTGGTTTAACTTGGCAACTTTGCCAAGTTCATTTGATACTTGGAGCATCTTACGTTCTTTATGAGACATTGTGGTAGTGAACTATGAATTTTTATGATTAATATGACTAAGCTTCTGATTCCTGAAAGCGGGCCCAGTGAAATAGTGTTCACATAGTGTTTCTTACAAAAAATATTACTGTTCACTCAAATAGCAAGCAAAGTCATGCTTATAACTTTTTTTCCTGTTCTGCATTGCACTCACCTGACCTTCATTTTTAACTAACCACTTCTTCCACTGAATATACATGTATACATACATATATATATATATATATATATATATATATATATATATATATACATACATAAATAATTCATCATATATATATATATATATATATATATATATATATATATATATGTATACATATATATATATATATATATATATATATATATACACACACACACACACACACACACACACACACACACACACACACAGACACACACATACATATATATATATATATATATATATATATATATATATATATATATATATATATAGGGTCTATATTATAAGACCAAAGGTGCATATGTGTGACTACATAAAAGTCCACACATAATGCACAAAACCTGAAAATAGCTAGGGAAAAAACTTATGCGGCCGTTCGCTAAAAATAAAATAATTTAACACCATAAACAGTATGTGTGTGTGTGTGTGTGTGTGTGTGTGTGTGTGTGTGTGTGTGTGTGTGTGTGTGTGTGTGTGTATATATATATATATATATATATATATATATATATTATATATATATATATATATATATATATATATATATATATTTTATATATATATATAGATATAGATATATGTACATTTTATTGCTGAAATACCTACCCACTGTCATTAAAACAGACTGGTTGTCAGTGTATTCTCAGCACTGGCACTTCACATTGGTTTGTTATCAGATTAGAACTGCACTATCAGAAGTATAGTTGATACAATAGTAAACGGGCTGAACAAAATCACATGCAGGTGCTGATTTAAAAAACCCTGACATTAAATGTTAGGCAAATTGTCATAACTTCATGAAGGCCTTCATAAAGTTAGACAGCTATTGTAGCCATTAATGATGGGACAATGTTTTGTAACTGACAATGAGTTATGTAATAATATTATTACAATGTCCATTTAGGTACTGTACTGGGGGTATGGATCCACTAACCCAGTTATCAAGCAGACAACTAATTAATTAATGAGCTAACTAACTAATTTAGTTAGGAGAGCTAGCCACGAACAATGACATAGAAAATACAGACTGCAGAGCACAGATGTGTTTTCTGGAATGCACTTTTAATGTAACAAGGAAAAGGCTGAAAGTTCCCATTTGTGAGAAATTGGTACAAATGAAAGTGTCTGCAAATGGCATTTGGTAAATACTTAGATTATTGAACAAATATTGCTGATGGGTGGTTTAAAAGAAACGTGACTGAAGCCTGCTTTGCTTGTCCATTGATACAGCTGAAGTCTGAAACATAAATTTTAGAGGTCATATTTGATTTGAGTTAGAAGCTTGATACCTTTGAAAGTGTGTGAGTTTAAAAAAACTGCACTTTGGAAAATTAGTAGGGATTAACAATTAAATAGTGCAGCTGAGTTGTTTTTTCAGTAAATAATGTCAGCTTGTTAATGTCCAAGATAGCTTAGGGGTCGGTACTTCAGCAGATGTTATAAATACGTACATACCTGGTGAATGAAGCCTTGAGTGAACATAGAAGACACCTTAATGTGTTCTACATGTTTGCAGTCAAGAACATTTTGTAATGGCTGGCCACTGGCTCCAGGTCAGTAAAGGTGTCAAAATAATACAGTTCAACTATTAAGCACATCATTTATTTCTGAATGTTGGCAGTAAAGCTGCTTTTGCAATGATTGCTGAATTAAGCTGAAAATGAAGGAGGTCATATTCATTATGAAATAATTTTCATAAAGAATAGCCAATAATTAATTTTACATATGGTACAAGTTTATTATACAATGAATAAAAAACCATTGACAACTGCAGCCCCACAGAAATGTACATCTCTCAATAAAACAGACATGAAGCCAATGGCAGGTGATTTCTTTCTAACTCAGTATGTTGAACTTGTTACAGTGAAAAACTAGATTAACACAATCAAAAGTCCTTCTTAAGTCAACTATAACTGCAGAGATAAAGTGATTTAAATCAATTGTCCAGATCACATCTGTGCTTGATTAAAATGCAGCTATTCTGGTACGGACTTTCCTGAACCCACACTCATCATGATGGATTTCCTTCTTTTGTAGTTACTCCTTTAATTCTGGATCCACAATCTTTTTGCAAAGCTTGATAAAAGTTGGGAGATGAAAGAAATCAGTAAGAAATGAACAGGTCATGGTGAGTAATAGGTTTAGAAAGTGAAACTTCTATGGCAGATTTTCAAGTTGTGGAATGACTTTGATAGTGAAAGAATAGTTAGTAGTATACCTTCAGCAAGCTGTCATCCACATCCTCATCATCTTCATCATCTTCGGGTAGTGACCAGTAGAATAAGATTTTGAATTCAGCTAACAGCAATGATGTTACCTGCTGGTATTTCCAGGCTCACTCCCTTGTAACAAAGTGAAGAATTCATCCGAAACAGACAGTTAATGTAGTTACATCAAGTCTTGAGTATTCTCCTGGCTGACTGTTCTGGAGGTATGCTAGGCATAACCATCTGAGAAGAAACCCCAGATAGACCCTTGTGACACTGAAGAGACAATATCTCCTAGCTTGCATCACAATACCTAAGGGGCTCAGAGATGAACTGGGGACAGTTGATAGAAATGCAGAAGGCCTCTCTGCCTTGTGCACCATCCTATTACTACAGCCCTCACCAGGACAGCACCTTGGAAAGTGCTAGATGGGGGGTTGGATGAAAATGGACATGGCACGAATAGGACAGTGAAGTAAATATGAAGGGAATCTGTAGTTACAACTTCAGATTCGGGAACTTGTTTTGTAGATCATTCACAAATATAACTGGGCACCTGTTAAAAATAGGAAGAGGGAATGTTATATAACTGACAAGTTTTACTGTAGTTCTAAGATTTTAGTTTTATACTTATATTTGTATGCACTTTCCATCATTATTGGCAGCCATTTTACATAAAGTGAAACCCATCCATCCATAACCCCTTTTCCCACATTTGCACATGGAGTCAGGGTGTCACTTCAACAGCGACAATCATCTAGAACCAAGGTTTACAGTGCCAGGTAGCTAGCCCTGCTGCAGTAGTTCTTTTCATACACCCCCTATGAACAATTTAGAGTGCCCTATCCAATTACTGCCTGTCTTTGGACTGTGGTAGGAAATCTGAGCAGCTAGAGAAAACCCACACAAATACAGGGAGTACATGCAGATTCCACATAGGAGGCACCTGAGCCAAGAATCAAATCAGGGAACCTATTGCTGTAAGGCTACAATCCTATCCACTGTGCCATTGTGTTGCCATTATACATACAGTGAAATGATACTCTTTATAGTGAAAAGTGAGTGCATTATTGGGATGTTTTGCATTTTTTGTTGTTGCTGCTGCTAGTTTACTTTTATGTTTAGTTTTCATTTAAGATATATCTGTAATTTATGAACTATGCTTATATCAGATTAGTTGAAACCACTGTGTTACAAAAGGTGGGCAGAAGTAGAGATTCACCAATGTCTAAGTAGATCTATTTGGAGAAGTTACCCAGTGAAAGGAAAATAAGGCAAGCTTTATCTCACATCAGTATTTTCTCAGTTGCTTCAGATTGTTTTGCTGAATTTATGTAACAATGCTTGTCCTGGCCCACCTATCTTCAAATCTACATTATTTTTCACTTAGGGGTGAATTAAGTGAACCAGTAGTCTTCCAAATATGCCAGATGTTGTAGCTCTGTTTGATGCCTGTTTTGGTCTTTTCATCACTCATTTACAGGAGTCCCACCTTAGTTTCATTTTGGAAATATGGAAGGTTCTATTCTTAATAGATTGCACTTGAAGACACAGGAGAAAGGCAGAGTGATATCATCAGAGAATAACAAACTGTGTGCCATTGCGTGTATGTTGTCATTGCTCACGTTTAATTAAAGTATCTTCAGAGTGGACAATTCTCACTAGATTTCAGTTATAGAAAAAGAAAAACAAATCACTATTAAATTTCTTTCCCATCAGCAGTTATGGTTAGCAAGGAGATGAAACAATTTCCTAATTACATACTGAAGATGAGTAAAAAGATCAGGAGTTTAACAAAGGATGAGAGTGAGGGTGTACTATTATAGGCTCCTCCTACTGAATTGAGGGTGAGCAGACATTGTGCTGTAGTAAGGGGGTGGTTCTTAAAGCTATACCCCTTGTTGTCACTTGTACTATGGATCATTTTTTTAATTAACAGATGTAATACCAAATCTGCCCCACACAAAGACAGATAGACGGCATAAATTCAGGTTAAATGGAAAACAGTTTTTATTTTTCAGGCCTCAGAAACAACGACAGTATGCATTTGTTATCAGTGTAGCCAGGCCTCAATTTCAGCTTCATGGTGATGTTAGCCAGACTGAAATGACCAAGAAGAAAAAGTCATCTGAGGAGTAATTTCAGACATTTGGACTAGTGGTACCAAAGTTGTACAGCCATGATTTAGTGCAACACGATACTGCAGATGAAAGAATGCTGGTAGGGGCAAAGTTTTTCTTTTGCTTTGGCAGTTCTTCATTAAGCTCTATTATTTGTTCTACAGCATTTCAGTAGAGGTCAGTTTGGTGCATATACATGTTAACAACAGGTGGTTTAACAAATGAGTTGTCAGAACTAATTAAAAAAGGGTCAGAAAGAAGGAAACTAATTAAATTATTAGCTGCAATGTACTTATAGGAAAAAAAGAATAATGGAGAGCCGTGCAAGGTATCTGTGCCAAAAATGTTACGACTGGACAGCAGAAAGGGAGATGAAATAAAATAATGGAAATAAGGTCAGGGAGTGGATGTTTACACTTACATAGTATTTTGTGACGTGTGACACAAGTGGAAGGGATGGTATTAGTGATTTTCAGGAATGACATTGAGAGACAAGGCTCTATTGGTCTGTCATAATTTCATATTAGAAACTGATTTAGACAGTTATTCAGGGAAGGTAATTTAGAGTAAAGTCAGTAGGAAGTGAATGTTATGATGAGCTAAAAGCAATGCAGTAGTTATCTTTCTAATGTAAAGTTATAAAGCATGGGCCTAAAGCTTCCTAGCTCTTTATAACAGGTAATATAAAGAGCTAATTATTTCTCAACTCTTTAAATTGCTTGTTATATATCACTACCAAACAGCTGTGAGATAACAGATCCCAACTACTAAAAAGTTCATAATGTCAAATGGGTAATATGTTTCTCTTCTTAAATGCTGTTTGCTTACTTTGCATGCAATGTGTTTTCTTTTTATCCACATTTAACTTGGATTAGTCAGCTGGTAGAAAAAATAACACCTATGTGTTCCTACCAGCAGCAGGTCCAAGTAACATCCCTGGCCTAATTTATTATTATAAAGTAAATAAAGGTGGGAATGGAAGATGGGTTCCACTCCCTAGCAAGCACATTTCATATGAAAACCAGGAGCAGGACCAAGCTGGAATTAATAACCTGGTAAACATGAATGGTGTTAAGGAGAAACTGGCAACAGCTGCAATACAGATATACTGAAGGCTGATGAAATATAGTGGCCGTCTCAAAGCCATATCACCTCTTCATAAAGATAAAGAATGCAACCACAAAGTAAGTGTGAATGTGCTGACAGTTTGTGGCATGGATTTTTGGAAATACTCACGCTCACTTTTCCTGGTGGGGGAGGATAGTAGTATAGCAGTATGCTGTTCTTGCTTGGTTTTAGTTAGTGGGACTACTTGCCTAGCATCTTGCTCTGGAGGCAAATGATAATCCATCATAGAATGGTGCCACTCTGTCAACAGATTAGATTATTTCATTTTTATTTTTTGTCTGTTAACTTGTGAAGGCAGTGAGTGGCTGTATGTTGTTTGGGTAAAATTTTTCCTGGCCTGATCTGACGTGCTGCTTGTAATATCTTTAGGTGACCAGGACATGAATGCCAAGCCATGCATTTAATGGGAATGCCTTTAAAATTGTCATGAGCTATAAAGGGATTTATGCTGCAATTTAAAGCCATTCATTTATGCATATAAGCAGTGAGCCTTCAAAGTTTAAAATAGGTACTAAAAGGCAGTCATATTAGGGATCCTTTACATTACAGTCACAAGATGTATACCTTAGGGAATAACTGACTTAATTAATGTGCCATCTCTTGTCTAAAATTGAGCATGAGATTTGCCTTGGGTAATAGCATAAAGCTGGTTTCCTTATGTCACCTTCATCAGGCAGCCATCCACATCATAAAACCAAACACATTGGCTGACATACACTGTAAGTCATGTAGAAAGCAATGCAAAATGGAACAAAGTAAAGTTTTTTTTTTTTTTTTTTAAGAAACTTCAGCTAGTATGTGGAAAATTGCAGGGCTTATATTCTGAAAGCGTGCAGCATAAATTTCTTGGAGATGTTATCCATCACTATAGAGCATAAACACTTAAAAGTTTAAACACTTCATAAAATTGTACATATTCCACATGATGTATTTAAAACAAATTAATTTGGTGCATTTGTGAAAGGATTGTGTATTCCTTTCAACCGAAAAGTAAGACTCTTTCAAGTAGCCAAAACCGCACAGGTTTAGCTCTCCTTTTGAAACATTTCATTGTAATTCTAAAAATGTTGTTTTACTTTTTAATCCATTTCATTTTTAGACAATGTGGAAAATCAAGACACCTTCTAATGACTGTAGCATCCATTTCTAATTATAGAGGAAGACAACTTTGGTTTGGTAGTGCTAATTTCCCCCTTTTAATTGTTACGTTGCTTTATTTTTTGCTTTGTTTATTGATGCTATTGGGATGGTTACTGATTTTATCCTGTTGTTGGTAAAACAGTTCTGTGCAGACTGACAACCGATACTGATCCAGATAGAGAAAACCTAGTGGCCAATATTTTGTTCTCATGCAGGAAATATGGCTGATTTGAGGAACATATTTAAGAACCTGTTTTACATTTTCATTTAAAGGTTCACTGTAACTGATGCAGAAAATGAAGATTTATCAGTTATATACAGTTAAAGGCTTTACTGGGTGGAGGGAAGGGTGTTATATTGCCAGTGTTTTCTGTAAAGAAGAGAGGCAAAGTTTTACCTCAACTTGTAGCATCAGAATTTTGTAAAGAAAACAGTATACTGTGTCTCTGTTACATACAGACTTCTTTTTGACGCAAACATAAGTCAAAGTTTCACACAAATAAAGTAAAATTGTTAGCATAACTCTTTTAACATTTTTGTCTTTACAACAGAAGGATTCTGTATTTTATTTATTATTTGTGTTATATTATATGTAATTATTCAGAAATGCAAGTAGTCTGAAAGGGCTTTAGAACCATCTATTATTTGCTCAACTTTAAAAACAGACATTACTAAGTTCTGTTAAAATAAAGATGTTATGTTACCTGTGACATTTGAAGAATAGTCTGCTGTAAGTACAGAGTCATCTAAACTTACTGCAGTTAGGAAAGTAGACGAGGAACCATCATTTTTATTCTGTGGATATTATTGCCTCAGAAACTCAGACTACTGAGGTTTATAATGTATTGGCTTATTTTCTCAATTTATGGAATAATGATAAAAACACACTCTTCTGGATGAAAGTGGCATTAGGGCTCATGTTTCTCCATCTGTGCATTCATTTCTAATCCAGTTTTAATTCAAGGGGAAATATGCTGGCCCCAGCATACAATCCGCTTCAATAACCGTATAAGAGCTGATATTTCTGTCTCTGTGCATTCATTTCTAATCCAGTTTTAATTCAAAGAGAAATACAATCTGCTTCTATAACTGTATAAAAGTAACATGGGTAACATTTTTATTTAATATATAAGAGTCGGATAGTTGTGTCATATTGTCTGAAATACACACACACACACACACACACACACACACACACACACACACACACACACACACACACACACTAACCTTTCTATCTCTCTCTCTCTCTCTACAGAAGACGTTATACCAATATAGCATCAGCATTTATGAACTGCACCTGTGATCTCCTTTCAAATCCTGGTGACAGGGTATCCAGAGGCCAAAACTGTCAACCTAGCCATGGGTATGCAAAGGGCTTTATTGCAGGTAACATAACATGAGTGAATGCATATTTAATGGGCATACAATGCAAATTGTCTGTTATCAATGGGTCCCTTAAGACTTGAGCCATAAAAATGTAGCAGGTCTGAGTACAAAACTAGGATTGTTTTTGCTGCTCCAGTGATGTGAATTAGCTCTTTCCAGCAAAACTGGTTAAAGATATAAAATAAATTATTTTAGTACAGGCCTTCCCATCGATTGAATATGCTCTTACAATGTAGTGGTCCATGATTAATTATCCTTGCTATGCTCACTGGAGTAAGTACTTTGTCATGGACCACTACAGTGCATAGCCAGATTTAGTCAATGTAAAAACCAGTGCTTAGAACATTTATTTGCATAACTTTACACAAAGCATCTCACATCCTTAATGTACAAGGACATCAGCTTTGAACTTAGAGCTGCTCTTAAATGCCATGTAATATATTTGTTATCTAACTATCACATGTAAACCTGTCACATTTCCGATGCTATGTATCAGTCCCAGGGCACTCTCATGGTGCTGTCACTGTTAATAGTACAGAAACAGAAGCAGGAGCAAGAACATTAAACCACTCTCACTTCTTGTTCTTTTTCACTAATATGGTGATAAATGGAACAGGGGCATTTATTTTCATGCACCTGCAATTCAGTGAGGTTAAGTCTAATATCCATTTTCAGGAAGTAGAGATGATTTAATTAAACACATAAAAAAAATTTGAGGCAAAGGAATCAAGCCTGAAGGCAAACCAAAATCTTTCAAAATGTACTGTCCCTTCTAATTGCCATTAATATTATCTGTGTATAAAATGGCAGGTGTGGTATCATGGTACAGCACCAGACTCCCAGTGCAGTGCAGTAGTACAGCACCGGACCACCAGCGTGGTATAGTGGTACAGCACTGCACTCTCATTGTGGTGTAGTGGTACAGCACCAGACTACCAGTGTGGTGTAGTGGTACCTCATCAAACTCCCATTGTGGTGTAGTGGTACAACACCAGACTCCCAGTGTGGTGTAATGGTACAGCACTGGACTCACAGTGTGGTGTAATGGTACAGCACCACAGTCACAGTATGGTGTAGTGGTATAGCACCAGACTCTCAGTGTGGTGTAGTGGTTCCTCATCAGACTCTCAGTGTAGTGTAGTGGTACAGCACTGGACTCCCAGTGTGGTGTAATGGTACAGCACCGCAGTCCCAGTGTGTTGTAGTGATAAAGCACTGGACTCCAAATGTGGTATAATGGTACAGCACTGGGCTCCCAGTGTAGTGGTACAGAACCAGACTCCCAGTGTGGTGTAGTGGTACAGCACTGGCCTCCCAGTGTGGTGTAATGGTACAGCACCACAGTCCCAGTGTGGTGTAGTGATACAGCACTGGACTCCCAGTGTAGTGTAGTGGTACAACACCAGACTCCCAGTGTAGTGTAGTGGTACAACACCAGACTCCCAGTGTGGTGTAGTGGTGCAGCACTGGCCTGCCAGTGTGGTGTAGTGGTACAGCACCACAGTCCCAGTGTGGTGTAGTGATACAGCACTGGACTCCCAGTGTAGTGTAGTGGTACAACACCAGACTCCCAGTGTAGTGTAGTGGTACAACACCAGACTCCCAGTGTGGTGTAGTGGTACAGCACTGGCCTGCCAGTGTGGTGTAGTGGTACAGCACCACAGTCCCAGTGTGGTGTAGTGATACAGCACTGGACTCCCAGTGTGGTGTAATGGTACAGCACTGGACTCCCAGTGTAGTATAGTGGTACAACACCAGACTCCCAGTGTGGTGTAATGGTACAGCACTGGACTCACAGTGTGGTGTAGTGGTATAGCACCAGACTCTCAGTGGGGTGAAGTGGTACCTCATCAGAATCTCAGTGTAGTGTAGTGATACAGCACTGGACTCCCAGTGTGGTGTAGTGGTACAGCACTGGACTCCCAGTGTAATGTAGTGGTACAGCACTGGACTCCCAGTGTGGTGTAGTGGTACAGCACCAGACTCCAATATACAGTTATGTGAGTTTGAAGCCTGCAGATGCAAATTATTCTTTCTTGGGGTTGGCGTTTGATATAATGGTAAAGGTGTTTACCTCACAAATGCAAAGCACAAAGTTTTATTCTTACTTTTGAGTAAAATTGGCTAGCCTTAAAATGGCTCACAAGTGCAGCTAGCATGACACTTACTTATTTACAAAAATATATACATACATTATCCAGTCAAACGTACTGCATAACTGCTGTATATTAATTTGATGGGGAGAAGCATTCTTGAATTCTGTCACTGTTTTTTCTTGTAACTAATGATATTTCCAATAAAGTTGCAACTGTTATTATTAACAATTTCTGTGAAAAAAAATATGGACAAAATATAACCTTTTAGTGCCCTTAGGTTGTCAAAATCTTTAATTTGTGCTATCTTAACTCTGTATATCTTACGAGAGATGGCAGTTATGTGTTTAGTCTTTGTCCTTTCCCCTTAAATATATGTATCCTGTGTTTGGCTTCTATAGAATCCTTCCTGTCTTTCTTATATGAACTCTGGAGAAATCAGCACATCTCTTTGGTTGCTCTTTTCGAAAATAACCCTATTCTATCTAAGTTACTGTCAAGATAAGACCTCCAGAGCTGCAACCATCACTTTTGAATGGTTCTTAACTACTAGATATAAGAGACGATAGCTGCTTCTTGCCTCTACTGATGCTGCTTCTTTTTATGAACGCCAGTGTCCCACAGTGTCTACCTTCTGTCTTGTTGAATGTCTTCTCAGCCTTTAGATCCTCTACATTCCTTCTCACCTTTGTTGTTGTTATTGTTTGTCTAGCAATCACGTGAATATGTATTTCTTTCTCGGTTATCTTTTCCCAGATTCAGTAAGTTATTACATTCTTACTGATGCTAATTCAGATTTGTACTTTTAATGATTTACCCAATGCAACACATCTGATGAGGATGAATTCAGCAACAGCTGCATATTACATTATATAAGTTTTGTACAAATGCTGTAAGAGAATTATCCTGTAATTATAAGAAAATTAAACTAGTAACAAAAGGAGAAAACAGTGCATTATACTGTTACATTAAAAAGAAAAATCATAAGTGCAATATGTTTCAGTCATTGGAGCTGATAGGAAATCAGTAAAAAAATACTGTTTTAAAACAATGGTATATTTTAACCAATGAGAAAAAAAATTGTCATGGCTGCAGGAGATATAATGCCTTAATTATGTATAACAGAGGCAAAAATATAATAAAAGGGAAGAAAGTCTGACAAACAGAAAGTGTGGGAGGAAAAAATGTTTGTCTTTTCCCGGTTAGGGGTCGCTACAGTGGAACTCCAGTCTGCTAATGATTGGCAGTAGATTTTTATGGTGCTGAGTTGCCAGCCCAACCCCCAACCTTCAGCACCCATTTACGCATGTCTTTCGGAAGCCAATCGATTGCGGGGAGGACATGCAGACTCCACACAAAAGGCACTCCAGCCGAGAATCGAACCTCTTGCTGTGAGGCAACAATGCTACCACTGCACCAACACGGATAGGAGGAAAAATGTAATTTTACATAAATATAGTGCATGAATTGTAAATGTATAATAATGGTTCAGTATTTATTCATCCTTCCCAGCTCCATTCCATGGAAGGATGGAGACGTAATTACAACCCAGCTGACATCAGTTTGACTAGTGGATCATGTGTTTGAGGAACTGGAGTGTGAAGGGCTGAAAGAAGAATTTTTTTTCAGATCAACAATGTTAGGAAGGAGGGAGGGAGTTTTGTCTTTGATGATGATATATTCCCAGTAATGCAGGCAATGTCATTGTCACAGGAAGGACTATCATTAACTTTGGAATTTGAGGGTAACTCCTTCCAAGTGTGGTCTCAGCCCTGAAAGATAGTACTGGGAAACATTAAGGTCAAATATTGTAGCTGAGTACTTGATGGTCAGCTGAGGGCCATGCAGATTTACAAGGAAACACTATAATGGTGAACATTATTAATCACACGAAAGGCATCATATATGTAGCATCATGTAATGGTTCACATTTTATACTAGTAAGTCAAGCAGAACATTGTGTGAAATCAAACTGACAAGCAACTTATATCAATCCCACAAGACAGCCTGGTACTAGTACATTAGCTCCACACAAGATGAGCTGTACAAAGAGACAAAAGTTTATCTTGTTTATTTTTTTTTTACTTTTTTAAAATATTTTTTTAAATATCTTTATTAATTCACAGTTTGCACAATGGTACACATACGTTAATAGAAAAGGAAATATACAATAATCTGCATTTTGGATATTTTAGACAAGAATGCTAAGCATGAAAACAGGATAATCAGTCTTAGTATCAGACTAGAAGTCACTGCTTGATACTTATGAATATCTTTGTTTACATGATACATTTTCTCTGTTATCGACATTAAAGACCGAGAACATCAACCAAACATGAGATGACTAAGCTTTTAAGACAATAATTGATTTTGTGATATCATTATTAGGTCATGATATTCACTGCATGAAGTGGTGATTTGGAGATATTGACTTTAACAGTTAAATTCATGTAGGATGACAGGCTTTCCTCTTACAATAGTGTAACTTTTATCTTGCATCATTTTTATTTTATATCTTAAATATTTGAATAGAAATTGTTTTAGCCACTGCATGAAATTAAATTTCAAGAAGTATTTGATGATCCCATAATTGGAGACACAAAATATGCTTTAAATTCCTTAAAGAAAAGCATGTTGAAACATTTTATGAGGCTACATATTATTTTACAAATACAGCATAATAATGCTAATGAGGGCATCTTACCAGATTCTTTCTCTCCTCTACCTACTGCCAACTAATGTACAAAATAATTGCATCTATACATACATTCTCATTACTACTACTGTCTTTTCTGTTACCTCTGCCTGTAACAAGCACTCTAACCATCTTTACTTTCACAAATGTGGTGATTATGATATGCCCTAATCAACATATAGCATTTATATATGTTACCTTGTCATGCATTTTGTTATTGTTTGTGACACCAGCTATTTCATGTATATATATTGTAAATATTGTAAATATTTTATAGTCTATTTGTACTTTACCTACTGTAGCGATTTTCTACACAAACCTTCACTAAAAATGGGTGCTCAGATGGACTATTCCAGTAACCAAATGGAAGCAAATAGATAAATAAACAAATAAAATGTAATCATGTTCTTTATCTCAGATTTTAAAAAATATCCTGAAGAGAACCTTAGGAGGATCACGTTTCTCAGCTTCCTCATAAGTGGGGGCTGCACTAGCAGGGAAACACAGAGGTACTTCCACCTTGTGAAGCTGTGTGCCCCCCCCCTCCAAGTTCTCCAATCCCCCGGACTACTAAAAATTACAAACAAAAATCATACGTCCAGAGCTCAGCACAATCTTTCAATTAAAGTCAGGAGTTCATGCAAGGTGGCTCAGGAGATCAACAGTGCTGGTCTTTTGAAACCCAAAACATCTGCACAGTTTTTGTGGAGAACAGTACAGGTGTTGAGTAAGTGAGTCAGAGCAGTGTGTGTGTGTGTGTGTGTGTGTGTGTGTGTGTGTGCTTTATGCCACAGTCAGAGTTATCAGTAGGTAAATAGAGGTAGGAGGAATCAAATCCTGTACCCTTAACTACAGGAGGCAGCTCATTAAGAGATTAGAACCTTCATCCTTCACATCAACTGCCAAACCCTTTTATTTTCTTGGTAAATCAATCATCATAAGTCCTTCGAATTTCATAGTTCTTATTGTTTAGAAAATGCATGTCCATGCAGGCGTCCTTCTCACCAACTGCCAGACCTCCACTGGTAAATCAGTCATTTTAAGTCCTTCGAGTTTCATAGTCCTCATTGTCTGAAAAATGCATATTCATGCAACACTTGTTGTTTACCTTTTACGTTAATTAGAGTTGTCTGGTACTTACGGCTGCTTTCTGTAGTCAAAATACAGGGTTTGAATCTTACCATCTCCATTTGCCTATGCTGTTACTGTCAGCAAGTCACTCAGACATTACTCCTGGGAGACCCCAGAAAGGGAACACTTTCTTGAGTGGGTTTTCCTGGTTAACAAATAGATAAAAAAGGGTCTATATTGAATGTTCGAACATTCAGAATCTCAAGTGTCAAATGGTTGACACCATATGATCGATTTTTTGAATGTTTCAACATTGTAACAGAGACCTCTGTACAGCGCAGAATGGGAAGATTTCCCTTTTCTACACTGTAGTCTCAGAGTTGGTATATTTAAACAGCGGGGGGGGAGGTGCAACCCCCCACCTCACATAGGAGGGTGCAGGGGTGTTTGCCCCCTGCTTAAAACATTCAGGTAGGTGTTTTGTGTAGTTTATTTCTTTTTATTAGATATTCAAACTTTTAAAAGTTTGTTGATATGGTGTCGACCATGCGACAGTCAAACTTTCAAAAGTTCAATTATCTAACATAGACCTGATAAAATAGTATTTAAAACTTCCCCCCTCCTACTATTTTGGCTTTGTCCAGAATTCAGAAGCATAGAAACAGAATTATTTTGTCTGTTCCTTGTAAAATATGTGGCTTTCTGGAAAACTGATAATAGATTACAATCACTAAATAATGGCAGGCATGTATTTTTTATAATCTGTGTCCTTCAGAAAATGTTTGCTGATGCAACTTTCTATGTATATAAGAGAAAGATTTAAAATATTTCCTGATTGTTTGGTCTTTGTCTCTGACTTGTGAAGTTTGGAGGGAATGGAGGATGCAGTAGCATGGACTGTATGGTTCTCACAGCAGTGAGCTGAAATATACTTTTTTGTCATTCTTTCTATTTCTCCGTTCATTCATCCATTCATTCATTTTAACACAAGCAGACATCTGAATATACATAGTCACACAAGGGGCTGTAATTGATGATCATATTTGTGTGTGGGGTGGTGTATATGTGTGGGTTTGTCTATCCTGTAGCCCACAATAATTATGGAGTAAAGGAAGAAATCGATTGTAATAAATAAGGGTTTCACCATATCCGTATTTTCTTTTTGTATGATCCTTGGTTGCCTTCCTTTGTTGACTGTTGACAGTCTACTTATTTGGCTGTGAATAAACTGTACAATATGACAAGTGCAAGTTTAATGTTAAAATATTAGCTTTGAATGCGTTTTTAATGTAGCTTGTTTTTTGTAGTTTTTCTGGCACTGTTTACAGATAAATTAAGGCTATGAGCTGTTAATAAGCTGCTTCCTGTAGTACAGGGTTTGATTCCTTCAGCCTTCATTTGCTAGTGTGAGTCTGACCAAGTCATTTTACCAGGCATTGCTCCTGGACTGCCCCTGAAAAGAGAAATGTGTTTCCAGTAGGCTGTCCTAAGCTATTAGTAAATTAATTGTACATTTAAGTTTTGAAGTCCCAAAGCCTTCAGATAGCCAATAATTAGTGCTTCTCTATATGCTATTCAACTATGAATCCCTGCCTATCTGTTGTAGTTAAATGGATTTCCAAATGCATTTTCAATAAATGTGATTTTCAAGGGAAGATATTTTTACTGTTGCTCATGTTGTCTGGTTTCAGTGTGAGAATTTTTTTTTATTATTCATCAAGTGCAGTGTTTTTCTGTAACATTTTTAATAAAAGTTTTAAATTATATTCAAATCTTGGTGATCATTGTAAAAGTAAAGGAGAAAATAGTGCGGACACTGACATGTCTCAACAGTGTTTAATGGTAACTGGGGAGAGATGGCCAAGTAAGCAGATGGGGGGGGGGCTGTTCCATTACACCACCTATGACCCCTCAATCATATGCCCTATTTGTTTGTTTTCCTGTCTTTGAAACCTGGTAAAGGGCAGCCTAGGAGCACTGTCTGGTTAAGTGACTTGCTCAAAGTCATACAGTAGGCAAATGAACGTAGAAAGAATCAAACCCTGTTCAGTTGACTACAAGTAACAGCTGGCTAAGAGCTTAGACCTTTAATCTTCTGCATTAACTGCCAAGCATTCACTGTTGTTTTCGGTTTCTGATAAGTCACTGATGGTTAAAAGTCATTAAATTATAGTCAGTCAGTAATGGTAGTTATTGCAGTTTCATAGTTTTTGTTTTTCAAATGTTCACAAAATGCACACTGATGCAAAACCTATTGTTCTATTAACATTTTAAGTGAATTCAACCAATCTGCCTCCCATCCATCTGCAGTTGCTGAACAGATTTTGCCTCATATTTATGCCCTGTCCTTTGTTAACATCTTTGTTTTTTGTAAATCACAAAGGATTGCTGTCCATCAGTAATGTCAGTCATTACAGTTTCATATTTTTTATTGATCAGAGAATGCACATTCTTGCAACATGTATTGTTCTGTTAATATTTTAAATGATTTCAAGTTGTCTGTCACTTATGTTAATGAACTGTTTCCTTCAATCAAAGGAACCGGAGCTAAAATCTTTCACCTCCAACTGCCTATTCTGTGATTTTGAAAAAAAGTGATTTAACAAGACGGTGCTCCCAGGTCTCCCCCTGTAAAAGGACACTTTGCCTTTTCGGTTTACCTGGTTAGCAAATGCATAAAACAGCTAGAATTCTTTCTCCAGAGACTCTCTAATGGTTGAGCTGTGTATGTGGTAAAACAAATAGCTTTCATTCATATCTGTGAGGTTACTGAGACATGGCTGCAGTGCAAGGACAGCAATCCCTATAAACCAGGGTTTACTGGCTATCATACCTCCGGGCCTTGGATAACTACAGGGGAGTAACTGCGTTTGCCAAACACCATCACCACACATCAAATAACCTATAAATCTAACTTGCAGCTCCTGACTGTCCAAATCACTCAAAATGAATCAAACTATTACTTCATTGCTAAGTATAGATCCCATCAATGTCCCCCACAGACCATGGAAATTGCCTTAAAATATGTGAAGGTTTAAACATTGCAATGAATACCTTCTTGCTAGGGGATCCAAGCATTGACTTGTATAGTGACACCTCTAAAAACTAATATGGTCAGTGATTCCAGATATTCTTAATACTAATGCTTTGGAAAAAAAAAAAAAAAAAAAACTAACTGCTAAATGCTCTAATATCCTTGTCTCATTCTGTCCCAGCATAGCTCTTGCATGTATTAACCATTCATTTCATTTTCCATAGTTAAATGTGACCACAAGTCAGTCATCTTCCCACAAGTCAGTCATCTTCTTTTTCAGGCTAAGTGGTACCATTGCACTACCAAATGAGGGCATCTTTACTAACTTCACCAGGGGAATCCTACTTCAGCTTGTGGAAGACCTACTCAAAATTCATAAGTGGACCCAACGTGAGGGCCACCATACTCTCCAATATGTATTAGCAAATAATCAGCTTTATAGGAAAGTTCTTACCCAGCCACATAAACATAATGGTAAATTTAGGAATAAACCACTCTGGTAGAACTCCCGTATTTGTACATAGTATAACAAAAGAAGGAAAATGACTAAAGCTTATAAGAAATCCCCATGCCCTACCTAAATACCACACTTAAACAAAGTAGCATACTAAGGCATGCCAAGAGAAGTAACTGCCATGGGCACAAAGTGCTGGCAGAGCGCAATCATGAGTTAGCTTTCAAAAGATGGTATTAGAGTTCCAATCAAAACTGAGCACTGTAGCACTCTGTGTGTGTGGTCTAAATTACAGAAACATTGTTACATTGCAACAAGCAGGTTTCTACATTTAAAAGCAAAAAAAAAAAACAGCTGTGCTTCTACTGAAACATGCCAGAGGAACTTAGAAAATGTAAATCAGAATGCAAACTTAAGGTCACTACAAATATCAGAACTGCAAATCAATTCAGTTATGCCAGGAAATTAGGGGAAAATGTACAACAATGATCTGAGCTCATCTGTAACCAATTTAAAAGAAATTTAATAGTAGCAGACAAATGTATTCTTAACTTTATAACACCTACTCACACTGTTGTGTTCGCTGCCTACCCAAGTTGTTGTGCCCACTATTCTTAACAATTTAGTTTTTTTTCAGACATTAACTTGGAATAAGTTTTAAAATCCCTATCAAAGATTAAAAATAATATCCCCATGGGACCAAGTTGCATTCTCATCAATGCTTCATATGTACTATACAAGTGACTACTTAAACTGTTCAACCTCAGCCTACCCACAGGTTTTGTGCCTGATGCCTGCAGAACAGCTATTGAAATTTTTCTACACACAGGTGGCCCTTCGACTGACCTAAGTAACTAGATGCTATCAGCTTTACCAGCCTTAAATGCAAGACAATGGAATATATCATAGACAAATTTATTTATGCAGATATAGGCAATAAAATTATTTAGTCCTCACTCAGGTTGCTTTTGTGAAGGGCAAGTCCTATGTCTTGAATCTAGTAAACTTCTTTGATAATGTTATTGAGGTCATAGAAAGTTGTTACTCCATGCTTGCTGCTTTGTTTCACCTCGCTAAGGCTTTCGTCACTATGCCCCTGGCTAATATTGAAAAATTAGGCAAACTTAATGTAAACCCATATACTGTCTGCTGGATGACAAATTAACTTTCCCATAGATCTCAGATTTAGAAATTTGCTTGTGTTCTGTCTGAATGTACCACAAAGATCAGTGCTAGGCCTACTTCTGTTTTTAATTTATTTTGCAGGCATACAAGCCAGTAGCCCTGAAATGTTGGCCAAGTTTGCTGATGACAAGAAGCTGGGCACTGTTGCCCACTCATCCATTAATGCTAAATTGCTCCAACTAGGTCTGAAAAGTTCACATACAATGTATACTGAAAACAGACTCACGCTAAATGCAAAAAAAAAACTGCCCCCACCTCATATTATTTAAATGGTCCTCCTCTTCAAACAGATACAGTAATAAGAGACCTGGGTTCTTAAGCAGACAACTCTCTCTTATTCAGTCATCATGCTTTCACCATAGTCAGAAAATCATTCAGTCTTGCATAGGTAATTTCCAAGGGAATAAGATATAAATATGTCATGTTACCACTGTACTCTTCCCTTATAAGACCCATTATTGAAGATAATGCCCCCTTTATTATGCATATCACTCAACTAGAAAGATGCCAGTAATTTTTAACCAGAAAAATTAAAGGCCTTAAATCCTTTAGCTATCCTGAGAGATTAGCACAACAGTCTCCTTATTCTCAGTAACCTACTAGTTGACCCAAGTTCACCTGTGTTTTTTTTTTTTTTTTGAGCCGTGAAAGACACATTCTTATTTAATCCCTATTTCTTCACAAAACCAGTGGCTCTACAAATTCTTGTATTAGGGACCCATATTTACACAACATACTGATGGGCTAGGTTCCTAACACAACAAATTCTCAGTCTATAGAATAAGTTAGCGCTACAGGTCAAATAAAGTGCTACCTTGTCTGCATTCAAGGCTAACCTTTACATTTGTTTACTTACAGGTGCATATATTTAGGCATCTAATGGTCCCTGTGATCTCTTGCAAATTGTTGTTATTGTGTTCGTGTACTCTTACTGTGTTGGTAAGGGTAATATCATAAATGCCCCTCCTGGTGAAGAACAGATAGAATGACTTTAAGAGGTCTGTGCTGATTTCAGACCCTTTTATCCATCATGGCTCTGGCAGTGTGTATATCATAAGGAAAGAAAAGGCAAGGAAAAATTATTATGAATACAATTTGTCAAAAGTTGAAAATGTAGATGACTATGTAATACGGACAGATGTAAGAAATGAATTGGAAGTAGGAAATGGAGAATGCACAATAGAGAATGGAAGGTGTTAAGCAGTAATTAAGAAAGGTAGCATATGTTCCCTGAGGAAGACTTCTATCACAAACTGAAAAGAGTAAGACATTCCACTCTTTTTGACAGAGCAAGCTAAGAATGAATGTAAACACGTAGAATGTTTCTTAAAATATGTGAGAGAGATATAAACTGAAGGATCAGCCAGTATTAAAGACAGCAGAGGCACTTACAGAGATAGTTTAACAGAAAGAAGATTCTGGTAAAGCAGTAATAAAGACACAAAGAGACTGATACTGATATAGAAGTAACTACTGACAATTAGCCATCGTGTTACAGGCACATAGAGAAATGTATGTCAGTAGCACAGTACTTGCATTAGTTGTATGAAATTCTGGGTTCATTTCCCAACATCTCTATATATCATTACCATTTTGCTAAGAGGACTAAGAATGTTCGTTGCTAAAAGGATTCATCTCACAGTCCTGGGTTTGATTCCCTTTGTCTCCATTTCCATACTGGAGGTTAAGCAAGTCAGACATACAATACTTCTGGAATGTCCTTGAAAAGAGGCAATTGTATCATTTCCTGTAGTACTACTGACTACAATGGCTGATATACCACTGGCTTAGTATAAACTTCTAAACTAGTTAACTTAAATGACAGGCAAATTGATGGGCTTGGTTTTTAGATTTCATACCCTTAAACACCTGTTGAATGGGCTTGCTTTTAGCAGCCTTAAAAGAATTGTTTCAAAAGAAGTCATTTGGTAAATTACTTTACTAGATGGAGTATTACATTTTTTTTGTGGAGAACAGAGAATGAAGAAGCTTTCATAATGAAAGATATCTATTATTTCAGGACACAAACTGCAAAGGTTTGGCAGAAATACTTTAGGAAAGAGAGGGAAAATTGTTCATTAATGTCAGAACTAGACTTCTGTCATTGTTAATTCAATTACTGATAGTTAATTGGGGAAAGAAAGACATAAGGTACTGAGAACTTTAGACAGAGCAAAGGTATGTGATAAAACACGTCTATATTACCCGATCAAGTTTTGGTTAACGAATACCTAAATGTCAACCTGGTAATATCAAAAAATTAAAACAGTGAATGGTCGATTTAACATAAGGAATAAATTCCCTCGGCCGCAAAAAAAAAAAAAAAAAATTTAAACCAAATTAAAGTGGGGGGCTATGCCCCCACACACCCCAAGTAAATATACTAACTCCGAGATCGCTCTACAGTGGGTAAAGGGGCTTAATCTGCACAACGGCCAAGGGAATTCTTTCCCTGTGTTAAATAGTCTGTTCGAGGTTTTTTGCTTTCGCTATTACCAGATCGACATTTAGGTATTCGCTAACCTAAACGTTCGATCAAGTAATAGGAACCCAATAAAATATGATGCTGTTCAGAAGACTGTTAAATAGTAAGGTTTAAGATGTAATACAGGAAAGCTTGTAAACATTTACAAGTTATGATTATATTCAGTTACATCAAATCAGTATTTTGTATAGTGAATGGGTTTGTTGGGAAATGCATTTATATTTAAGTGTCTATTAAGTAGGGTTATCCTCTTACCAAAACCTTTCTGTAATCTATGAGTTTATAAGTGAAACATATTAATGAGAACAGTTAATGAAGGTTAATACTGGAAGTTAAGTTTTTCTTTTATTCTTGCTATAATATGAGTATGACAACAGTTTGTGTATTATATCAGATATTTGATTCTCACACTAAAGAAGGCAAATGACATGTTTAGCCATTATAATTAACATCAAACAGAGAACAAATATTAGCATTTAGAAAAGAAGACAGAGATGCAGCAGTACTGTTTTTAAGCGAGAAAGTTAGGGTCTATATTACAACGTCGAACTCACAGGAGTCCGAACATTGTAATATCGAACCCATATGTGCGAAATGTGAAAATAGCAAAGCCACGGAACACCAATTTTTTTTTCTGAGGGGAAAAAATTGGGCCATTTTCGTGGCTTTGCTATTTCCTCAACTGTGGTGCAATCTCAGAGTTGGTATATTTAAGTGTACGTGTTTTTTTTTTTTTGTATCGGATCAGCGATTTTTTTCCCTCGGGGAAAAAAATCACTGTTCTGTGTTTTCGTATTTTTTGGGTTTCGAACTTTCTGGTTCGAAATGACATAGTTCGAACTCCTGTGAGTTCGATGATGTAATATAGACCCAAAAATTAGGATATAAGGCATAGACTTTTGCGATAGGCAGATATTTAAACTATAGTGCAATGGATTGTTAACAAGGAAGAGAAGAGCTGCGTCTCTATGTCTGTTGTATTCATTTTCAAGTGAAAAACATTTTCATATAAAAGCTTTTTCTTAAGATGGGTTCATAAGTTGGAAGTACATTTTCTAGAAAGATAAGAAAAATAAGTGGTGGTTACTTTTCTCTTATATGGAGTTTCCAAGGAAATCTCAATATGGAAGATTTCATGTTTATCAGATAAGATGATATTGAAGTTGAACAAGCCAGTGATGTTTTACTTCTCAATAAATTTTTATATTCTGAATGACATTGACAAAGAAGTTATTTTCGGCATTCTGGACATTTTGGTGATTGGTAAAGTGAATGTAAACCTTGAAGGGAGGACATGGTGTTAGATACAGAAAAAAGAAATAATTAACGGAAACTGGAAATGGAGCATTAGCCAGAATGACCCCAGTAAACAAAAGTTATGTCATAAAAATATGTGCTTAATAAATGCTTAACATCACTTCTGTGATTTTTGTGAAGAGGCCATCACTCAAGAAATTCTCTGCAAAAGTATAATTGTAATAAAAGCAGAGAGTTAAGAGTCGAAGTATGGCATAAGTCTTGCGTGGAGGAAACATAGGGCCATGCCTTTATTTACTGTAAAAAGTTTCAAAAGGTTTTGCAGAAAAGAAACGGGGGCATTAAGGTGCAGACTGACATAAATGCAGAAATAAAAGCATGAGGGCATCCTGAGTTAGGATCTGAGAAATTAGAGTATTTGGATAGACTGAAATATTATACTGAACTTTCTTTAGAAAACATATAATGAGAATCTGGAATGATTATTTTACTCTTTATGAGATTTGAATTGATGACTGATAACGTAAATGTAACCTGCTATCAGTAAACAATGATATAATCACTTTGTCACAAATGCAGTGAATGTATGTTCAGAAAATTTTTTGAGAATGTTACAATAGCCACATGATAGAGTGATGGAGAGACAAGGAATATTATTGTTTACATGAGTACAGATAAGATAACTACTGCCGCAACTCAAATTATGTAGCACTAGACAATATAGCTGGCCCTTTCCGCCAAAGAATAATTGAAAACCTAACCAATATTTTATATTCATGTTAAACAAAATACTGGTATGCGTATACATGTTTGCTGTATTTCAGTAACCTGTAGTAGTAGCAGTTCAGAATGGAGGGGCAGCAACATCAGACTTACACAATTGTAGCTCTGACAGCTGAACCACTAAGAGAATTATCCATAATAGCACAAGGAGACCCACTTCTGAAACAAATAGGCAATATTGGTTTATACAGGGTGAGTCTTGATATCTGAATCTTTTGTTTTTTTTGTTTCAGACTCAGCAGGAGCAGCTAATGGCAATGCACACTGCTTATCTCGACTTGACTAAAAATTCAACATCATTCAATATATGGGAATAACTCACAAATTAAAACAGCAAAAATGCTGATCCTTACATAATTCAAAAGGTAAAATATTGGTTAAGCAAGAAAACATAAGTTGAATGGTTATGTCTATTCTGATGGGCATTATCAGTCATGTCCCTTGGAGCTCTGCCCTAGGACCACTTCTTTTCCAGTATTCATCTCAAATGAAAATGTGGAGTATGGACTCTGGACAGCCAAAAATAGTGATGACTGCAAACTAAGTAACTTTAATAATAGAAGCCCAAAGTTCTCCAAAATGGATTACAAACTACATATACGGCATGGTAGCAACAGTCACACCTTGTTAGATAGGATCTAAATTATGATTAAAAAGAAAATAATCACATCACAAAAAAGAATGCCTTCAAAAACATCAAGGGGCAGTGGCAGGCAAAATTCTAATTTTGACCCGTGTGTATTTATCATAGTACAAACATATTCTGCATAGGTTCATAGGTGTATACTATGCTAACGACCACCGGGTCCTTTATAAGCCTAGCCAATGTATTCTACAAGTTATTGCTCCTTAGAAGTAATTTTAAGGGGGTGTATATTAGTTAGAGCATGATTTAACAGCTGCTTCTGTCCATTAGGTGTCAGACTAGGGGTGAATTTTCGATTTCCCATCCAATGGTCTAGGTTACACTTGAATAGGGATGGGAAACCTATTTCAAAGCATGAGGATTCTCTGAGATACATACCTGCTTTTCCAACATGTTCTATTTAAGTCACAAGCAAAGCTTAATTCCTTAGATCTGGTACTTCTGGTACTGTTCATTTTACAGATATGCAAAACATCCACCAGAGCAGGATCAAAGGATGCCTTGTATGCAAGTTATAAACTGTCTATCAGCAATCTGTAGGAAACAGAGCATAGAGAGAGGGCTTTGAGTTCAACTGTATAAGACATTTTATTTATGCCTTGCATTCTTTTTGTGAGGAATTCCTCTGGACAGTCCAGATGTTGTATGTACCTGGAAGTTATATTCAATGATAGGTCTGATGATAGCTGAGTACAGTAGCACAGTGACTTCCCTAGTCCTAGATGCCATGCCTTCACTTCTAAGTTGAGTGACATGGAATTATTTTCTACCTACCTTAGACACACGTTGTTCTAAACCCAGGTAATTATCTGCACAACTCCTCAAATTTCTGTCTAATGTGTCTACTTTTATGGGTGTTTTATCAATGAAGTAGTTTTTCTATTTGTCTGACTTCCAAAAAGGCACTATTATGCATTTCTTGGCACTGAGTTTAAGCCATAACTTTGGCATTAGTCAGACCTTCTGGAAAGATATTAGTATCGTGGCAGGTCTCTATGATTGATTCTAGCTTGCAGTTGTCTGCAAAATTTGTAAGCCATAGGTCCTTGATATTGGGTTTGATTGCTGAAAAACAAATGCCAAAGAGGAGCAAACCTAGCATAAAACCCTGGGGGACTCCACTCATGAATTGCCACTTTGTGGAGGTGGTCTCTCTAATCCTAACTTCTTGGGTCCTGTCTCTGAGCCAGCTGGCTATCCAGCATGTTATTCAGGGGATTATGCCTAATTCCATGAGTTTGTTTCCAATGACTGAGCTGGGTTTTATTTCAAATACCTTAACTAGGTCAAAATAGACAGTATGCACCATTTTGCCCTCATCCATCACCTTGGTGACCTTCTCAAAGAACTCCACCAAATTCAGTAGGCATGACCTGCCTTTGACAAAATCAAATTGGGTTGGTTCCAATGTCTGAAGGTTTCCTATGTCACTGTTAATTGTTTCCATAATAATTATTGTCATGGTTTTGAATATGAGCTTAGTCAGACTAATGGGTCTGTAGTTTTGGGATCCATTGATGGTCCTCCTTTGTTGCATAGGGATGACCATTACAGTCTTCCATTTGTGTGGTACAAATCCTGTATGATGGTTGAACAGTGATACCAGTAGCCCTGATAGGTCACATTTTAGGCTATTTAGGAGGCATCCTGGGATATTATTAGGACTCAACAAAGCTGTATTGTTGACCTTAGAAAGCAAATATAAGAGTGATCCTTAGTAATAGAGGGGTTATGTTAGATGGTAGTTCCTGGGCCATTGCTGGTGGTGTGGGGGGTGAAAATTGGAGCTGAATTCAGCCAGAAGATTTACTATATATTCTGGTACCATGAATGTGGCTCCATTTATCAACGGTTCAGCACACTGTTATGTGCTGCCTTTGAGATTTTGGAATTAAAACAAAAAATTGTGTTTTGAAGCTGAATAAATAAACAAAATTTATAAATTTTGTTTATTTAGTCAGCCTAAAGACACCATTTTTTGTTTTAATTTCAGTAGTTTTGTTCTATTTTGTGTTTTGAGATTTTGGACACAGCTAAAGAAGGCCTTATGGTTGTCTTTAGCCTATGTTTGACTTCATTAGTCCTCTTATCTATCTATGCAGTTTGATGAGCGAGTCTTTTATCTTTTTTGGTATTATACTTTCTAATTATATCTGTGACTTTTTTTTCATTTTTGTACAACCTGTTTAAATTTGGATTCCACCAGGATGGTTTTGACAGGTTATCACTTAATAAAAGGTAGTTTGCCTTGGATTAGCTTTTGTTACAGGTTTTGCTGGGTTGGCAGAATTGATTCTTGTTTCAAAGGAGACTGCTTTGTATTCTAACATTACCAGAGAGGAGACAACACTTGGAGGGGGTGCAGAGTTCTCCCTTTTTAATAGTTATAGGTCCAATATGTTTGCATGTCTAGTAAGTATGTGTACTATCTGGTCCAGGATGTTTGTCTTTACAAAGTTTAGGAACCTCTGTGCCTGCAAATTTGGTCATGTAGGATTCCCAGTTTACAGAGGGATAATTAAATTACCTCACGAGTGTGGTATTTGGTTGAATGGTGAGTGGCTCCAACAGGTCTAAGTGTAATTTATGGGTGCCATGGGACATGGAAGGTGGCCTATAGTTTGCTAGGATATGGTGTGGGACTTTGTCTATGGTAATTTGGATGTGGTGAAACTCAAATGCGCCATCCTGTTTAACCAGCCTAGAGATATGCTTGTTATTGATGTAGGTTGAGACACATTTGTCTTTACTTCCTGCCTCTGCTGTTACTGGTCTAAATGCATGGAAGCTATTGAAGTCTTACACTTCCAGGGTACTCTCTGCAGCTTTAAACCATGTCTCGCTAACTGTGCAAATGTCCACATTCCCCAAGGTGAGGAGAGCTTGGAAGGGTGAAGCTTCTTGTTTCAACTCCTGGCATAGACCAGTAACACCTTTACATTCCCTTGGGTAGACTTTGCTATACTGGAAGGTTGTCAATTTAACATTATCTAAAAAAGGCTCTCTGTGGGAGGACAGAGTTTTAGCCAATATTTGAAAGCCTAGAGGGGACAGGTGCAGACTGTCCTTGACAAAGCAATGTGGTCTGTTAACCATGTCCTCCTATGCTGATAAACATTGTATCCCCCTAGAATGACAACAAAAACTAAGCCAGTTATTACAGTTAATCATCTTCTGTTCATACTGTGGCATCATCCTTGTTGAAGGTAGAATGCTGCTTGATGAAAGGCATGTAGCAGCCTGGGATACATAGACTTTAAAGTCCATAATAACTATCTTCATATAGACTAGTGAGATACAGGTCATTTACACCTACATTGACTATGACTGAATCTTACTGGTATCTATGGTGCAGTGACTTAAGTGCATGTGTAACTTCGTGGATCCTGGACCCTGATAGGCAAACTGACCATGATTTTCTCCTTGTTCAGCCTGGTGAGTGGGGCATCAGTATGTCGTTCAGTGGAGTCCCCTATGACTAGAGTCCTGGGTGGTGTACTGGCTTGCATTATGGGCTTGGTAGTTGAGGATCCACAGGGTGTGGCTGTGTGTGCAGTGTTAAGTGTTACACCACTGGGTGTGGCTGTGTGGGCACTGTTAGGTGTTACACCACTGGGTGTGACTGTGTGTGCAGTATTAGGTGTTACACCACTGGGTGTGGCTGTGTGGGCAGTGTTATGTGTTACACCACTGGGTGAGGCTCTCTGTGCAGTGTTAGGTGTTACACCACTGGGTGTGGCTGTGTGTACAGTGTTAGTTGTTACACCACTGGGTGTGGCTGTGTGTGCAGTGTTATGTGTTACACCACTGGGTGAGGCTCTCTGTGCAGTGTTAGGTGTTACACCACTGGGTGTGGCTGTGTGTACAGTGTTAGTTGTTACACCACTGGGTGTGGCTGTGTGTGCAGTGTTACGTGTTATACCACTGGGTGTGGCTCTATGTGCAGTGTTAGGTGTTACACCACTGGGTGTGGCTGTATGTGCAGTGTTAGGTGAGTTCATTGTTGTTGCTGACAATACTTTTTTCAAGTGGAAAGACTGGGAGGTCGCTGGGGTTTGGGAAGATTGCGTTTAAGTGCCTCAGCTTAAGTAGGTCTATGTGTGAGGTACGTACTATTTGTGGTGCGTGCAGCATGTGTGTTCCTGTCAACCAAATTGTTATGAGTGCTTGTCATGAGAGTTTTGCTTCCAAAGTTGTTGTGTATATACATTTCCCACATACTGTATTAGTCACTGTGAGGGTTAAATGCTTGTCAGTGAACATTAGGCAACTGCTACATTGCTTCAATATACCAATATCCACCAAACTGTCTGTAGAAAAATTGAGAAAGTTAATTTCTATGATGTCAGGTCCTTTATTGGGTGAGCTACAAGGGTGCTGCGGACAAGGGGAAAATAGTAGACTGAATAAGGGTGATTTTGGGGCTAGAAACTAGACTAGTCTAAATTCAGCACCCAAACTAGATGATTTGTGCTACTTAACATGCAAACTAGTAGCGCAACACTCCCTCAGTTACTGATATAATTTTACAGGTAGTTTTATATGGAAAATTTGGTTTCAAGGTGTCTGCGTGTATTCAGGGCAATGCTGCATGATAGGCAGCTACATGGAAATGTGCCAAACTTATCCAGGCACCTCAAACACAGGAAACTGGTTTCTCAGCCTTATGGCCAATAAAACAACTACAATTACAGCTTTGTTATGTGTTACACATCTCAGTTAAAGCAGGCCATCACCTACTGCCAAGAGATGGACTATCCCAGTCCTGTTAATGTAAAAACACAAAAATGATTGCTTGAAAGTATAAAGTGACCACACAACAACTTAAACAAACTACTTGGACAAGGCAGTTTCAAGTATTAGGGACCTTTGAAATGATTTAAAGTACAAAATCAACAAATAAGATAAAATAAACCAGTAATTCTCTAAAACAGTTAACTGAATTGCAAAATAATAAAAAAAATAATAAAATAAATCTCTAATCTGCCAAGGATGGAGCAGGATTAATTCAAGACCCTCACAGAGTGTGGAAAGGATACAGAGCAGATGGGAGATCGGGAAAATGAGCATGGGACAATTTGTAGTAAAGGAGGTTCTCCGGTTCGATTCTCTGCTAGAGCACCTTCTGTGTGGAGTCTGCATGTCCTCCCTGCAGTTGAGTGACATTGAAAGACATGCAGGTAGGTGTGTGCATTAATGGGTGTGCCTTCTTTGAAGGTTGGGCATCGGGCTGGTACCTTGGCACCATAAAATTCAACTGCCAATCATTAGCGGACCGGAGTTCAGCTGTGGCGACCCCTAACCAGGAAAAGCCGAAAGGCAATACTTTACTGTTTGCTGTGCGGGTAGCCACTATTATTGATCTGTGGAAACCAATAGGTGGGAAAAGTACTTAAATAGCTTAAACAAGAGACAATAGGAATGAAAGAGGGGAGGGAGAGAATTTGGAATTCAGGTTACCATAAAAAATTGGCGCCAGAGACAAAGTCTTTTAAAATCATAGCAGGAAAAGAGTGGAAAAGTTAAGAAAAAAAATCAAGCTGTAAGATGCAGTCTAGCTAGAAAGGGATCCAATCAAATTAATCCAATATTAGAGCTCTAGTCAATGATCCCAAGTAGGTAAGAATTTCAGAAACTTTAGCTTAATGTCTCAGTTGGAGCTGGGACTGACATAAAGAAAAAGAGAACAGAAAGGCACAAGAATGAAGAATATAAGACCCTAGCAGCAAAACTGGAATATAAACAGGTGTAAAAGCACTGAAGCACCATTTATAGGAACAGAATATACAATACTCTCACTACTGCAAGTCTACCACAGTTTAAAGCACCAGACTATGCAGAAATTTACCAGTAACACTGTTTATGAAAAACAATGCAGAAATATGCCCCACCCCATATAGAAGCCCATGATACTCAAGACCCAAATGCTTTGAGGTGTGAGGCTAGGTTTATAAGGGCCTTAGTGGTAGTTAGCCTAATAACAACTTATGAACCTATAAGTAATTAAATTAATGATGGTTCAAATCTAGTAGTAACTCACAATGCTGTCACAAGTGTGAATGAAACTGCAAGACTAAGGTCCCAGACAGGATCCAACATACAAACAGCTAGCTTTGAAGATAGAAGTGCAGTATAACATATATATATATATATATATATATATATATATATATATATATATATATATTTAATAAAATCTTGCAGTTAACCTAATCATAAATGGTATGTCAATTTTAGGGAGATCATTGTACCATTTTATACCTCACATTATCTGACCTAGTCTTGAATATAATAATGTATTTTGTAGCTTTTAACAAGTCACCTGAGTTAAATTGAAATGATACAAAAAAATCATAGAGCTGAAATATTCAGACTGACTTTAGTAAATGTCATTTTATTCTGTCCCTTATAAGTTACTTAGAGATTACCTCTGGACTTTATAAGACAATGTTTTGTGCTATTTTTTTCTAAAGTTTATTTTACAGAATAATGAGCATAATGAGAAAACATGTTTAGTTTCACTTATTATACTGTCACAAGCCCTTCTGGCCCATTTTCCCTTAATTCTATGATACTTGCCATAGAAAGTACTGAAACAGCGGTTTAAAATAAAATTCTTCTAGCTTCTTTTAAAATAAATTATTCAGCATATCCAAACAAAATTTACATGCCTTCCACCTGAAGCCTTCTTCCTCAACAGAGCAAACTTGTGTGTACTCATTACAAGCTATGTGTGACATTTAAGCAATAATCAATGATGTGGTATGGTTTATTGAAGATTTACCCATAACTGGCATGGTTTATTCATGAGGACGAAGCCCGAGTGATTAAATAAAACCAACTGTGGGTAAATTTCAATATACCACAACCATGGAGTCGGTTATTGCTATTATACAATGACATTATTTAAGAAAAAAATACTTACTTTTCTTAAATAATGTCTTTGTGTAACATCGCATTACTGTTCTTCCACCGGTGGTGGTATACTGCTTCCTTGTGTTGATGTACTGTGCATGCATATAGGATTTGAATTCCTACGCATACCCAGGGCATCAATGCTTTGAATCAGAAGCAACATAGAAAAGAAAGTCTCTGTTGCTCCGTTTTTTTTCTTTTTTAAAAAAAACAAAGGTTTTGGACACTTTATACGAACGGAAAAAAGTCCGGGCGACTGGACCTTTTTCCGTTGGTATATTGTTTGATTTACAATGGGCACACTGGCCAATCAGCATGCAGGTTTTGGAATATTAATGGAAGCTCACTGTATAATAGACCATACCTTTCAACTGTCCAGAGTTTCATTGAATCCCAGATTTTTGTGTCATATTTTTGATCTCTCCTCATAAAATTTGTGGATTTCTAGGAAATCACTGAAGACTGCATTTGGTAAATGATGACAGACATTCAAGTTTCAAACTTCCCATCCTTCAGAAAATGCATGCAAAGTCTATTATTCTAACAACTTTCTAAGCTTAGAAGACCAGTATTTACAATCTTTCCCTAATTTTTAGCCTTTGTACCCCCCCCCCCATTCTTTTGGCTTTGTCTAGAATTCTCATGCTAAAAGGTTATGATTTATGACTTGGACTATAACAAAGCACACTGATGACTTGCAAGCTTTCTAGTATTCAGTATGTATATTTCTCATTATAGACTCCAGTCTCTCTACCTCACATGTTTTATCTCTTCAACAAAGGCTGATTACTTTACTGCAGTGGTTGCCTTCTTTTCCATTTGAGGCCAGTGCCTATAAATTCCTTTACCTGCCTCTTCCTTTTTATAAAGTGTGGGTGATCCTCTCTATATGACCCAAAATTACAGTTCCATAAGCTCCACGGTGATCACAGGGGCCCATGTATCCAAGTCTTCACAAAATAATATTTTTCTAATGTCTTATTATACCACCCCTCCTATTCTAAAGTCCAGGCAAACATTCCCATACTCATGGTGAGCAGCACCTCAGCTATCCCCTCAAAAAACAGACCACATTTACTGTGATCTCTGTGGTCAGCAAATGTAAAAGTAAAGTAAAAAAAAAATAATAATAATAATAATAATAATACACATAATAAACAATGTCCTGCCTTAAGGTTTGATTGAATAGGAATGTACTTGGCAAGAAATTGCAGATGAGCCATAAGATACACATACATATACATATTTAAGTAAACACACTTGAAGTTCTGTGAAACGGAGCAGGGCCATACATGATCGCCCTGGTACAGTCTAATAGTATTGATGTAGTTAGCAGGCGACATTCTAGATTTATCATTGCTACTAGCAGGTAATGATTGGCTATCCCTTTTTTAGTGAACAAGTATGTAGGAAAGCTGTAGAAATGCAGCCGGATGATATAGTAGGATATATGACTAACAACTCTGTGGGCTTAGATTTATTTAATCATAACAGGTGTTGGAGGAATAACAATTACTGGATGGTGATCTATTCTGGTCTTGGAAAGATAAAGAATAACTTACCCAATGCAGCAATATCAACTGTTCCATATATGGGCTTATCAGCTGATTTGTTACTAGGTTCTGAATGTTATATGTTGCTCCATAGAGCAGGTTCTGATAGGGTTGCCACCTTTTCAAAGGCCAAAGTGGGACATTTCTGGTACAAACATCAGATTTTACAGGCCGACACATACCCACAGTCAGTACAAAGGATAGAACTTAACTTTTTTGCCTAAATAAAAGCTTATTCTTTTAGTTGCTTATTCTGTTTCTTATAACATTTAGGTATTTTAGATACAGAATAACTGTTTTATGCAACTATTACATAAAATATAGGAAATAATTTTGTCCTAAAAATCTCAGGACATTTGCCATTTTTAAATTCTTTTGTCAGGACACAACTGCCCAAAGAAGGACTGTCCCTCTCAAAGTGGGACAGGTGGTAACCCTAGGTTTTGACTTGTAGAAGCAGAAAAGCAGGACACAACTGCCCAAAGAAGGACTGTCCCTCTCAAAGTGGGACAGGTGGTAACCCTAGGTTCTGACTTGTAGAAGCAGAAAAGCAAGAATCTATTGAAACTGATGGACTTTGCTATACAAGAGCATGATAAAGGGTGGAACA
The DNA here is from genome assembly GCF_019279795.1 of Protopterus annectens. Classification (NCBI taxonomy): domain Eukaryota; kingdom Metazoa; phylum Chordata; order Ceratodontiformes; family Protopteridae; genus Protopterus; species Protopterus annectens. The sequence goes on along the minus strand of NC_056732.1, from coordinate 1,143,350,263 downwards.
TAGAAAACAATAATCCATATTTCTACACAGATTTAATTGCTGTGCCAAATACAGACTCCATCACACTTCAATTGAAGAAACACTAACTGGCACACAGAAACAGCATTTATTTAGGACAATGTACATAAAACTCTGAACTAGTGTCTCGGCTTACGTATTCAAGGTTCAAAGCTTCTAAAGTATATAACACAACTTTATATATAAAAATTATCAGTCATTTCACAAATTAATCACTTAGTTAATTAAACATAAGTTCAACATAATTGAGAGATATAAATAGTTAAATTCATACCCAAATAAATAAATATACTCTCTCTCTCTCTCTATACACATATATATATATATATATATATATATATATATATATATTTATATATATATATATATATATATATATATATATATATATATATATATATATATATATATATATATATATATGTATATCAGTCGCCCTGCTAGACAGGGGCCTGGAGAAGTAAATATTGTGGGAACAAATATCCAGGGAATTGTTATGGCTAGGCTTGCATAGGCCCTAGTGCCGATAGCCCAGTACCAACCTATGAACCTATATAAATATATATATATATATATATATATATATATATATATATATATATATATACATATATTTCTTTTTTACATATATATCTATATATATGAAGGTTAAGTGGCAGGAAGGGTATTTGCTTGTTACAAAACATAGATTTGGCCTAGAAGCTATTGCTCATTATCTGGAGAATGTAAATGGGATACACAGTATATTGAATATTGCTAGTTTTATTTTGAATAATAATTGTTTTTCTTTGGATGGAAATTGTTACAGACAACTAAGGGGCACAGCTATGTGAGCCACATTTGCTCACAGCTATGATAATTTATTCATGGGTAGATTTAAGGAAATATTTTTGTATGATGAATTTTGTGGAACATGTAGTTTTTTTATAAATGCTACACTGACAACTTGTTTTTCATAGTGAAAGGCCCTCAGGAACAGTTTGATAAATTTATGCAGATCACACAGAAAAAGTGTTTGGTTTATCATTTACTTATAATGTTCATAATAGTAGTAGTATTCATTATTAAACGCAAAGCTGTATATTGCAGATGGTAAGATACATTCCACTGTATATAGAAAAGAAACATCTGGGAACACTTTTTTGTATGTTTCCAGCACACATTCTACTCATCTAATTACGTCCTTGTCCTACAGAGAATTTCATACAGCTAGAACATTATGTTCCGAGGAGGTACTGACTCCAAGAAGTAGCTGTGGACATAGTTAATAGGCAGTTATCTAGAAGTTATAAATATGACATTTGAATTACTACATGGTAGAAGGTTGAGGGTGGTTGTATAGGTTCAGGTTTTAAGGTAAATATGCTAGAAAGATTTATAAAAGTAAGAAAGCACATGAAGATATATATTTTGTGACTCGTGCTCCTTTTATTGAAGGAGTATCAAGTATTTTGAATAAAACATCAGTATACAATAACATCAAATGTAATATATAAAAAAATGAAATGTAATATTTCTTATAGAAGCTCACCAAGTATTGGAAGTGGGGTTGTACATTCAGCAATGAGTAGTGAGATTGTAGATCTGAAATATAAAGGCTGTACCACTTGTAGGTATGTAGGTAATGAAGATGCTCAACTATTAATGGTAGGTTATTTAGGGTTCCAGCGACATTTAATTGTTATCAGAAGATGGTTAAATATGGATTGGTTTGTCCCTGTAATAAATTCTATATAGGTAAGACGATAGGTCAAGTCAGGTTGAGAGTATGAGAGCACATTAGAAATGTTAAAAGTAATTCACCTGTGGGTCCAGTAACATCACATTTATTAGATCAACATAATCGTAATTCTGATTTGTTAAAATGTATGTATTAAAAGGCTCTGTATTATATTTTAAGTCTTTGGATATATTACTACAAAAGGCAGCTTGGTTTATATTTTCTTAAGAAACTTAATATCCTAGGGGACTCAATAATGAGCTCCTTATGAAGTATTTGGTTTAAGTTATTTACAGAATTTAGTGTTTTGTCTTGGAAGTGGGAATGATTTTCTATGTATGAATTAGATATTTATGAATATTTGTGGATGCTTGTATTTTGTGAAAGTATATGCACTGATGTGTATATATATATATATATATATATATATATATATATATATATATATATATATCTAGAGATACATGAGTCTGTTTCAGTAGACTGAAATCCCACTTACCTGACTTTCAAAAGACAGAGATGAAAAACCTGAAACTCCAGAAGACTGACCGCTCAGAACACCGACAGATCACTACGATTAAGTAACTGCTCACCCAACCCTGCAATCACACAAAAACTGAAGCAAAGAAAACCCACACATGTGGGTAACTTTTATCCCCCAACTAAGTATACCAACTCCAGGATCGCATTACCATGGAGGTAAGGGGGAAAGGTCAACATGCTGGCCAAGTGGTTACTTACCCGTAGTGATATATCGGTGTTCCGAGTGGTTGGTCTTTTGAAGTTTTCGGTTTTTCCCTTCTTGGTCTTTAGAAAGTCGGGTAAGTGGGATTTTGGTCTACTGAAGTAGACCCATATATATATATATATATATATATATATCTATATATATATATATATATATATATATATATATATATATATATATATATATATATATATATATATAGATATATATATATACACATACATATATAGGTCCCCTACAGTAGATCGAACGTTTACAAGTTTGAACCACATATGGCCAAAGACCATATGTTCGAACTTGTAAAAGTCCGATCGGACTGAATGGAGATCTCCATACAGTATGGAAAGGGAAGCTTTCCCATTTCCACAATGTAGTGCAATCTCAGAGTTGGTATATTTAAGTAAGGGGGTGTGAGGGGTGCAGGGTGGCATAGCCCCCATGCTTTAGATGTTTAGTTTTGTGTTTTGTTGTTTTATTTGTTTTTACTTCAGTGTTCAAACTTTTACAAGTTTGACCATATGGTCTCTGACATATGTGGTTTGAACTTATAAAAGTTTGATCTACTGAAGTAGACCCATATATATATATATATATATATATATATATATATATATATATATATATATATATATATATGAGAGAGAGAGATACATATATAGATAGAAATAGCTAGATATAGATATTTATATGTTGGTATATTTATTTATTTACTTTGGTTTTAATTTAAGTGCATGTGCCTTTAAATGATGTTGGGCTTATGTTTAGATTGATTAAATAATTAAGTAATTAATTGATGAAATGACTGAGAATTTTTATAAATAAAGTTGTGTTATGTGCTTTAGAAATTTTTGAACCTTGAAGACATAAGCCAAGGCATTAGTTTGAAGTTTTATGTACATTGTTTTAAATAAAAGCTGCGTCTGTGTGCCAGTTAGTGTTTCTTCAACACAGTAACCAATCCTTCACATAGCCACCAAGAAAGCCCCATGGTTACATCGATATCATAACAGTTATGCCTACTATGAAGGTATGCAATGTTTTCTGTGTACATTGCAATCTAGGTAGATAGACAAATGCATGCTATAAAAATAAGTACAATTGCCAGATAGGTACACATTATACAATGTGTAAATATGTACATCATGTGTAGAAAAATACATATTAGCAAGTCCCTTATCAGCTCTTCCACTTAGACTATAACCATTTTTTCCAGCAGTCCATTCAATGTGCATAAGCTGTGACTTCAACTGCAGGTGCTAGCAGTCCTGGACCAAATAGATAGTATCCCTCTGACTGCTTAAACACAGCAGGTCAATGTCAAGAAAGCATTGTAGAATGCCACCATATTGTATATGCAGACATTGCACAATAAACAGTGGCATGGAGGATTGAATAGGATGTGCATACAACACAGAGAGGGATACCGTAATGGCACTGACAGATACAGAATCAGGAACACTGTTACAAAGGCAACTTGAAGGATCAAAGCTATCCACCATCTCCAACGTTTCTCTGTATTTGGCCAAAGGTGATTCCTAGACATGTTAAGAATTCCAGGCCATCCCTGTAGGGAAGACATAATTTGCCTATAAATTTAATGAGAGGATCTGTTGCAGTGTCTGCCTTCATTGGTGATGACTGACTCTCTTCATGGTGTTGAGAGTTGGAGTGGTGTGGTGTACACCATTGCTTGTCTGCACTGTATGCAATTACAAGATGTTTAATATCATCCCCATATGTTAAAAGTGCATTTTGGCTCATTTTCTGTCCTGTAAGGCTGACAGGGTCAGTCAGTTGTTTCACGCTGTGCAGCACATCCATTTACTCCCTTCCATATGCACAGCAATAAACATTTCATACATTTTCAAATTCCAGAAACTACTGTGTCACAAAATTTGTATAACTATTCTATATGTTGTATATTCATGTTTACAGTGTTGTATGCTACTAGTCCTGAAGTTTGACATGATTTTTTCAATCTCTTAGGGGGCTCTTGTGTGCATTTTTTTACCAACTATAAACCCTTCACAATTGCTCTCATGCTTTATGAATGCAAACAAGTAACTTCTGTCAATGTTTTAAGTTAATATTATCATTTCAACTAGATCATTTGGTGATAATGTGAAATGCATTCAGTTTACTACCTGCCTCTATAATATTGCTTGTGTTTACTGTAGTGTATTAGTAAAGAATGAATCTAGTGAAAGTCACATAAAGACAATCATTCTAAAATTATTAACAGCAAAGAAAAATATGGCAGCAGTTGTACGAAGTATAGCTCCAGACCATATAAAATAAACCAAGAACTTTATTATTCGGTAAGTGCATTAACAACTATCTGTGGCTTCCTCAGATCATATACAAATGTAAAAACACACACAGAGAGGTTTTTAAAGCTGTTCCTGTATACCTCATTAACCTGAACGACCACTCCCAGTCAATCAGGTTGCTGTAGTCACACCCTCTTTTAAAACATCAGTCCTTCATCTATATTACATAGTACTACTTTTAAAATACAATTTTTATATCACATTAAAAATCTAGTTCAGCAATCAAAACATTCAAAGCATTCATAGGAATCTACAAGCATTTCATATTTAGAAACATTTCAAAGTATTGCTTCTATCAGCAACATATCAAATGCTATATATTATGCTAAGCATCATTATGTAAACAACAATGATACTAAAGTCTCTATTCATTATATATGCTTTGCTAAGTTCATATTGCACTACGTTATCTGCTTTGCTTCAGAGATGTACTGTTACTTAAAAATTATTACAATAGCATAGCTAGGTCTGACCTTCCATATATGGGTCTATATCAGTTGAGTGAAAACCCGTTTACACGAATACCTAAACATCGACCACTATACCTCGAACCGAGAAAGTCCTGAACGCACTAAACCGTGAAAAATAAAATATCGAACTATCATAGTCGGCCAACGCCACCACCTGCTACTTAGTACCTACCCAAACAAAATAAATAAACCACATACCTACACTAACCAAACCCTACAGACATACACCCAAACAAAACAAATAATCCACATACATACATTTAACAAAACCCTACTTCCAACACTACACTAAACCCCACATACACAACTATCTATGCACTGTCCTTAACCCCTCCCTAACCCTAAGGTCCATAACTACTGCACACTTCCCCTACAGACATACACCCAAACAAAATAAATAACACACATGCATACACTTAAGAAAAAACATATATCTAACACTAAACTAAATCTTACATACATTGCCTATCTATGCACTTACCTCAACCTGAATCCTAACCCCAAAGTCCTATCTATTGCACACTTACCTTACGGAGCTATACCACAGATGGGCCAACCAAAACAAATCGACATTTTGGTTTAGGACGTTCAAGGTTTACGTACTTCACGCTATACGGTTCGACGTATTTCGTATTCACGTAATAAGGTTTTCGCTCAACTGATATAGACTCCAATATATTCCTATTACTTCTAACACTATAAACAAAGCTTCATTTTAAAATGCAGACAAGTTACCCATGCCATGTGTTCAGATTCCATTTTAAAAATCTGACTTCTTCCAATCACATTTTCAACCATTAAACTTATCAAGCAAGTGTAATCCACTTAAAATATACTTATATTGTACCCCCGTTATGTTGTTTTCCATTTCCAGAAGTTAGAAATATTAAAAATGAGAGAGATATGCCCATTGTCATTGCAGTGCCTTTGCTCATATGCAATGACGTCATCACACTCAGCAAATGCTCCGTTTTACTTCCTCCCACTTTCTTCATTCAGTATAATAGACAACCAGGTACTATAAAATATATATCATTGCTAGATAGTTTAAAGTACACCAAGTCACAAATTCATATGTATGAACAGTTCCAGTCTAGGGAAATGTATGCTTTTCCCATAGAATCAAATCATACTGTTGCATTTCTGTCTTTCATATGTCAGTCAGGTATATGTGAATATAAGCACCAGACACATTATATGCATATATCCAGGCACAGTTTTATAGAAATATAATAAACCAAGCTTTAACTCTATACCTCTGGGCTCCCCATTCAAACCATAAAATATATATTCTATGGATAATAATAGTTCAACATATATATTTATATATATATATATATATATATATATATATATATATATATATATATATATATATATATATAGTGCAAATATATACATCACCAGTTTACTTAAAAACAGGACTTATTTCATATTCTTGTCAGACATATAGACCCCAAGTATTATTTCCACTTAGTAAAAACACTCTGGATTTTTACTCAACCTATTGTAACAGCACTCATTTAAATATGTTTGTAAATATGGGCTGTCTTTGATAAGATTACTAAAAATAAGATTGGAGAACAAAAGCATCCATCCATCTTTAAATGGCTTTTAGAAGCCCCTATTCACATAAAGTACATTATACTTAAAGTACCATATAGCTGTGTAAGAATGTCTTTGGCAAACAGTAATAAATCGTTCTGAGTGTGCTATGAAGTATATACTTGGGGTCTATATGTAGGACAAGAATATGAAATAAGTCCTGTTTTTAAGTAAACTGGTGATGTATATATTTGCACTATAAATATATATATATATATATATATATATATATATATATATATATATATATATATATATATACATATATATATATATATAAATATATATGTTGAACTATTATTATCCATAGAATATATATTTTATGATTTGAATGGGGAGCCCAGAGGTATAGACTTACAACTTAGTTTATTATAGTTGTATAAAACTGTGCCTGGATATATGCATATAATGTGTCTGGTGCTTATATTCACATATACCTGACTGACATATGAAAGAGAGAAATGCAACAGTATGATTTGATTCTATGGGAAAAGCATAAATTTCCCTAGACTGGAACTGTTTATACATATGAATTTGTGACTTGGTGTACTTTAAACTATCTAGCAATGATATATATTTTATAATAACCGGTTGTCTATTATTTTGAATGAAGAAAGTGGGAGGAAGTAAAACGCATCATTTACCGAGTGTGATGACGTCATTGCGTATGAGCAAAGGCAGTGCAAAGACAACAAACACATCTCTCTCGTTTTTAACATTTCTAACTTTTGGAAATGGAAAACAACATAACGGGGGTGCAATATAAGTATATTTTAAGTGGCTTACACTTGCTGGATAAGTTTAATAGTTGAAAATATGATGGGAAGAAGTCGGATTTTTTTTTTCAATAATAATTCTTTATTATTTTTCTCGTTATTCATACAAAACATGTAACATAGAAATAAACAAATGATTACCAAACAAAATTGGAATCTGAACATATGGCATGGGTAACTTGTTTGCATTTTAAACTGCAGCTTTATTTATACTGTTAGAAGTACTAGGAATATATGGAAGATCAGACCTAGCTATGCTATTGTAATAATTTTTAAGTAACAGTACATATCTGAAGCAAAGCAGATAACATAGTGCAATATGAACTTAGCAAAGCATATATAATAAATAGAGACTTTAGTATCATTGTTGTTTACATAATGATGTTTAGCATAATATATAGCATTTGATATGCTGCTGATAGAAGCAATGCTTTGAAATGCTTCAAAATATGAAATGCTTGTAGATGCCTATGAATGCTTTGAATGTTTTGATTGCTGAACTAGATTTTTAATGTGATATCATGTATTTTAAAAGTAGTACTATGTAATATAGATGAAGGGACTGATGTTTTAAAAGAGCGTGTGATTACAGCAACCTGATTGACTGGGAGTGGTCGTTCAGGTTAATGAGGTATACAGGAACAGCTTTAAAAACCTCTCTGTGTGTGTTTTTACATTTGTATATGGTCTGAGGAAGCCACAGATAGTGGTGAAAGTGCTTACCAAATATTAAAGTTCTTGGTTTATTTTATGTGGTCTCGAGCTATACTTCGTACAACTGCTACCATATTTTTCTTTGCTGTTACTTTTACCTGTTTAGTGGGGCAGTTTACATTTACCAGCTGGTTGTTTGCCTGTTTTTTTATTCTAAAATTATTATTTTTTTACTTCTCCAGTTCACCCAGGCTTTTACGTAGCGATATGCTAGCTGAATTGTAACAGCTCAATTTCAGCCAAGTCCTTAAGTGCCAAGTATTGAAAGATGAGCTTCTGTGGTACTGGCTACAGATTTCAGCAGTCATTCAAAATGGAAGTCTTATGTCATGTCATACCCATAGCTCATTGTCAATTACTTATCCATTTACATTTTGAGAGCAAGATATTATTCACTTCCTGACTAATTTCTGTGTTTATCATCCTATATCACCTTTATTATTGTTTTATAGCTAGTTCTACCACATGCTACAAAAATCCATTACAACTGTTATCTCCCAGCAATAGTTAAGTATTTTGAGAAGAAAATTTGAGATACTTTTAGGTATTAGTCTCAAATGATTGTATTGTTTCCAAGTCAACTCCCCTGCCCTCCTTGAAAACTTAATTGCTTAGATTTTTAAGAGGATGCCTGTCGCTTAGAAAATAATGTATGTCCTCCTTCAGTTTTATCTAATTCTGTAGTGGCATAAAACAGCAAAGGTCAAAGTGAAACACAGGATGTCCTTAAGCTAATGATGTGTACAAGAAATAAGGATAGAAGCAGACATACAGTCAGACGGGAAGAGACTGAGGGGACAGAGATTATTGCTGGGTGTTTTAGACCACAGTGTAATCTGTCTGATTGTTTTCATCATTGGGTACCATGATGACTTGCAGTGATGTGCAAAACCAATTTACTGAAAAGTGTAGGACTACAAATCACTGATACTCCAAATCATCACTTAGCTGGTTCGCAGACATTTAAAGTGGCATTAAAATCTAACTAAGCTAAAATTCATGTCTGTAACTAAAGAAAGTCTTGTTCATTTAATTTCCACTTAGAAATGTTATTAGCCTAACGGCTCTGTAAACAGGTTTCTGTGAAGCATGACCTGAATTGCTGTTCATGAATCCTCATGTAGTGTCTCCAATCGATCACAGCGGACAAAAGCAGAGAATAGCCAGATCATTCGTTAGGTAATTGTAAAGCATGAGGGCATAATTAGTGAGCATTTCTGAGCTCCCTAGAAACTCTGTCATTGTACTCCCTTATCTGTCAGCATATAATAAAGCATACCTGAACTCATTCTGCAGGCTACAGCAAAACCACTAAACTTCTATTCCATACACAATTATATTCATGTTGGATTTAGTTATTTGCATGAGGTCCCTGGTTCAGCAAAATGACTGTTAATTAATGAAACGTGACCTTTTTACAATATTCATGTAAGTGCCGTATAGTTTATTTGTATCACTCCAGAATCCTTTTACAAATGTGTCTTAAGTATTCAATTTTTATATCATAAAAGTAAGTAACTAAGAAAACAAGTTACTTTGTAGGTCCCCGATGACATTATAACTGTATGAAAATGTCAGTTTGCTTTAATTATAAGCTAATGAATAACATGGAAGTTTGCATTTCATAGAATAAACTAATAAAGCCTGGACTCTTCAACTTAATACCTTTTTTTTTTACATTCTGAAAGCTAGCATAGACAAAATGTGCTGCGGACTGTAATTTATTTGTACTGTAACATCATACAGGTACAATATCATTCCTCAGTAGTGCATACTTTACTGACAGCCTAAGCTATCAGGCTCAGCTAGACAACTACCTTAGGTCTGTAGTGTTTTATACAGTGCAGGGTACATTGTGTATTGACTTTCAGAGGATTTGTTCTGAAGTTGTTAGGTATTGACATCATAGTATTTGTTTGTGTTTACACTCTCAAGTTAGCCAAGTACTGGAGATGGAATGCTATGCATTTTCTAGTCATCCTAGTACAAGGCTACAGTGGTCATTAGGAAGGAAATGTCATTATGCCAGCATGTCCAATAGATAATATTATTATTTGTAAAGCAGCAGTTCTTATGGTAATTGCTTTGGCTTAAAACACTGCTATTAGTCAGCACTCAAGGTAATTAAAGAAGGTAGAGTTGTTTCATAATAAACCTTTTCCTCTTTAGTTATAAAGCTTATTTCATCCCAGAGGGAGTTATCTTACCTGTGCTTCATTCATCAAAGATTCAAGCCAACTACTATGGAAAATCTGGTGCTTTTTTGCTAATGCTGCAGTCTTGCAGTACATTAGCAGAAGTTTCTTGGATAGCATCAGAGTTGGGTGAGGGCAGGGCAGTGCGTGACTGGACAAAGAGCAATCATGGCAGTTTCTACACCTATCAGGTATAAAACACCTAATGATATCTGACACACCCTAGTGATCTTGTTGACTACAGTTATGATTAAAAAGAAGCAAATCTTCCAAAGTTACAAACAAGTACTCATAAATGTGCAGATTAGATTTGTTTCTGCATCTTTTGGGAAGACTCTAAGAAGGTGCCACGAACAATATTATCATTATTCATTGACGAGGTACAAATAGCAAAGTGCTTTCAGAGAGTGGATTCTTTTCATGTTTATTCTAGCTGTTACTAAGGGAACATACCTCTGCTACTATTGTGATGTTGAGGTATGCCACCCACTGCGACATCAAGATAGCTGCCACTGATGCAGTTTAAATCCTACAACTACCATCAAATACTGAAGTAACTGCAAGAAAATTCACACATATATTTCAATGACTAATTCACAAAATACGACTTGGCACAAGAGCATAACAGGAATATGTATAGCTGTCCAGTATATGGGATTTCACAGTAAAACCCAAACTAGACTGCACACAGGCCATGTACAGTTTTTGACCAAGCAACCCTACACCTTTCCTTACTGCTCTATCTCTCAGACTCTCTCTGTGAACCAATGTATTCCAGTGTCCCTTTATCCATTGCAATTTCCTTTCTTACTAACACACACACACACACACACACACACACACACACACATGCTCATGCATGCACAATTCCCATGGTTGGCTGGTAGAATTCTCCAATTCTTCACAGCTTTTTATCTTGGCTCATTAAAGCTGCCACCAATAAGGAAAAGCCAGAAACTTTCAATTAGCTGCTGATCTTATTAATTAAGTGAAAAATAAATACTAATGAATCTATCTTACTGGTAGTTAGCCTAATGGGAGATGTGTGGCACATAGCTTATTAACTAATAATGCAACTGAGTAACCACTTCTCACATAAATAGTGCCTACATAAATAATAAATAATGGTTAGCTACCACATGAGGTTAAGTATAAATACATTCACTTTACAAAATAAAGAAAACAATTCAAATAGCGATTACTATATATAACACAATTTATCATTCATAGCTGTTATTATATTGTTATAGAACATCATATTACAGGTGGTAATAGATCTGTTTTCAGCATATGCATGCTGTTATATGGTTTCAAGTCTCAACCTATCCATTTCTGACAGTAACTTATCCAGTACTACCTTCCCCATTATTTTTCCACAACATAAAAGTAGACTTAAGGGTCTATATGATTCTGGGTTTGTCCTACTCCCCTGTCCCTTAAAGACAGGTTTAATAAGTGCATGTCTCCAATCTTGAGGAATATCCCCAAATATATATGACCTAGTGAATAATAAATGTAAAGGCAGTGTAAGTTCTTGCTTAAGTGTTCTCAGGTCATTGTTACATATTCCGTCTCCTTCCTGTGCTTTGTTTGGATCCAGTTTGCACAGTTCTTTTTCAATATAATCTAATTTGATTCCAGTATCTGGGGTTACCTGGATGCACTAGGATAACTTATCACCCCTTTTGTGGAGCCAAACTGTTTTGCATAAGATTTTGAAAATATATCTATAATCTGTTGTGTCTGAGAATAAATTTTAGAATCTGCACACAGTTTATCAATTTGTGTAGCTTTACTCCTTCCACATCTTATGTATCTATAAAAAGGTTTCCTATTATGCTCAATATCTTTATATAAATTTTCTTCAAATTTTTCTTGATCTTGTCTAACACTATGCTTAATCTGTTTGTCCAGTTCGTTTATTTCAGTTTTCAAAGTTGTATGCTTCCTTCCCTTTATTCCACCCTTGTCTGGGATAGTGGTATGCATTCCATTAAGTCCATCAGCAATTACATGTCAAATGACAGCTCCTGGTGTATCATCTGTTTTGATAAGATTCAGAAAACATGTAGCAACTCTGGAAATACAACAAACTTCAAAAGTTATTCACTTTCTGTCTGTTAAGAGGGTACTTGAAACCACAGTTAGAGATGAAGTTATGTCAAGAATGCTAGTCAATATTTTTGTATTACTTAGATTGGCACGTATAATTCAATAGTGTAACAGAACTACTACCTGTAATGCATAGCCATATTTCCTCTGACTTAACCTTCAACTTGGTAAGCTGTTGCTTGAGAGTGTTTTCCAGTGTATACTGATTTACTGCATTTATTGTTTGCAATTATGATGCTATATTGATTGTATTAGATTATTTATCCTCTGTTACACCATTATGATAATTTATATTATTTGTATGTCCTTATTAAGCAATAAAGATTGTGAAAAAAAATGATTCACATGTTTTTCTATATTCACAAACGAAAGAATTCACACATTCCTAAGCCATGAAAAAATACACTGACTGCAGATGAACAAAAGAGATAGGGAAGAAAAAATGATATGTGTTGCTTCCTTCAGCCTGGCATTACCCCAGCATCATGCTAGCATTAGTCCAAATGTATGATTAAATATAAAGCCTATGCTGGTCCATTAAATAGTATCATCTGCTTCCATATTCCAGTTTCTTCAGATTTGTACTACTGTGTTGCAGTTCTAGATGTCTTGACTGATACTTTGCTACCATCTGTATTCCAAAGGCAATGTCCATGAAGAATAGTGAAGTGTGTTCAAATCTATATGCAGGTGCATGGGAATTTATGACTAACTGAACAGATATACAGTACAGACATATCTCACTCTGTCATATCTGCAATGTATAAGTTGAGGGAGACCACACTTGTAGTTCATTATGTAGATTGGGGAGACCACACCTGTATTTCATTATGTAGATTGGGAAGACCACACCTGTATTTCATGTTGATTGGGGAGCCCACACTTTCATTTCATTATGTAGATTGGTGCTTATTTTTTCAACATGTGTCCCCCATACTATACTTCTTACATCTGTCACCTCCCTTCTGTCCTTCACCGTTCTCATTATCCAGTGTATCTATCGTACTTCTTTATCACTTACCTTCTCCAGTTAGACTGTTATTTTAATCTATGTTTTAAAATTTCTTTCTAAAATGTATGCTTATAGCATTACATCCTAAATTACTTTCATACATCTTATTCTCTCTTAGGGCACATGTGAGAGATTTGACCTATTATTGTATTTTCCTTAGCTAATCATAACACGTTTGACCATTACCTTTTGACCTAGACCCTTTTTCTTTATATCCTTGATTAATGGTTAGGGAATTGAACTCCTGTCATTTTTACCTCCTCACTTTTCACTTTTTGATAAGCAAATATAGCCAAATTAGGAAAAGAGAGATACATGATTTTACTTACTTGAAGTTTTAATTTCAGTCAGTGCTGTGAATTTTGATTCTTCCCTTCTCTTCTATGGGTTAAATGTGTGAACTCTCACCTTCTTTCTCAAGTCTTCATCTACCTACAACTATCTCTCTAGGATTCTTGCAAGTCTTTTTAGTCTTTTAACTTTTTTAATTGCTCCATTATACTCAAGCATCATTAGATTAGGTAGGGGACAATTTCAGTAATGCTACCTGTGCCACCTATGTTCAGAAAACCACAAACTCCTTGCATCACCAATTTTCTGCTGATAAGCAACTTACACCTCTATGTTTTTTCTTTATCCTTTGTATGACTATGTTTGTTGGGCATCTCTTACCATTTGTTCCTTCTACAAATTAGTCTAATTGCTTCAACTGACACTGTGTTATAATCCAGCCCAGAGACAATCTGAAAGAAACAGTACACATGGGCATTCCATTAAATATTAAACTCTATGTATAAGGGTAAAACTTTCACAGTTTGCTTTACTTCTTTACCCATCACTACCTCTCCATGATTAAATCTGAACATTACATTATTTCAGTCATTATACCCCCTTATTTCATCCTCAGCTTCAAGATGTTCTTCTGTTCGCCCCCCCCCCCATAAACCACAGAAAGGATATAACTTTTTCCACATAGATGCACTGCAAATAAATGAGAAATTTGACTGTTTTGAAGTTCAGATCTTTAAATACAAACTTGACATCATGGGAATAAGGTAAGCCTGGATAAAATACTCATTTTGTCCTTCAACCTTCTTATATATTAACTTTAACATGGAGGAGGAACTATGCTGCTTATCAAAAAGAACCATAAAATGACCACTAAACCTATATGCTTCAATGTAATGTCAAGAAAAGATTCCTTTAATGGCATCTTAGTCTCATTAACCATTCAAAACAATATCAACTGCTTGTAGCTGTTGTATACATACCACCTATCCCAAGTATTAAGTATGCCCATCATCATATACTTAAACAAATTTGCACCCATAATCTTCTTATAATCACCAGATTTAAGTTTTGATGTTTATAGAGTAAAGATAATTCATATTGCCCATTTTCTCACACACATAATCTTATTTTAATTGCTGGCTTTAATTTTGATATGCACAGAACAAGAAGAACTCATCATACTCATCTACTTTTTGATTTTAACATATTCAAATAATCAGTCATATAAGACCAAATCCCTCAGTCAATAATGGCACACTTCCTGGCCATTTTAAAACAAATACCCTCCACAAGATTACTCAGGTCAAGTGTTTTACAAACTTCCTTATGGAACATCTACCCATTCAAGTCCTATTAGTCTTCCTGGCCCCCACAGTACCACCTCTTTCTATGTCCTTCTAAACTACCTTTAAATCTAAAGAAGATAATGTCCGCCAGGACTTTAATGTAGCTTAGTCCAGGATTTATTAATCTATCCATTCATTTCAAACTCTTCAAATATTTAACTCAATAATTTTGTTACTCTTATATAAATGCAACAATTTCATGTAAAATATTCATTCTGAGAGCACAGAATTTTCATTGGCTCTTCCACACTATTAATTATCTACTGAAATATGGAAATCAACCCTGGAAGGTTGCAAAAAATGCTGATAATCCTGAACATCATGCAGCCATTGCTTTTTTTACAGAAACTAAACAGTAAGCTGGAGATCCAGGAGACAAAATCTTCTTACAAGAGAACAAAGCAGTCTGATATTACACAGAGATAGGTCATCCAGTTTACTAATCAGAAATTACTCTCAAAAATATTCTCCCTTCCCAATTCCTGTCTCTTCTATAATCATTTTACCATCAATATTTCTAAAACAGCCTTCAATTTTTTTCAGAACACAACAAAGACTCTCCAAGTATATCCTCCTGTCCATAGTAATCCATAACCCATTGGTTCGACTTTCTCCTTTTCTATCAAACCCACACTGATACATTCACATAAAATCTGCCTACCAAATTTTCAGTCACATTATTTCTGAATGCTGATGTGTTGCAGCCATTAATGTCTTTATTCATAGTTTCATTGGTGAATACTAGGCTAATGGCACAAAAGCCTTTACAAGCCGGGCCAATAATATCCAGGATATGAAAATATTATATTTTAATTCTGCAGATATGGGATGGGGTAGTATCAGGGTAGTGGGTCATTGGGTGTTGGAGCCCTGAGATATTTTACAGACTGCCTCTGTCCATATGGGACATGGGTGGTAACCCAGGAGTAAATTTACAGTTCCCCATCTGTTTATCCAAATTCTTTTTGAAGAGAGTGAGGGACTGGCTTTGTTTTACAAAAATGTGATGTTTATTCCATAGAAGAGGTGGCCTTTTAGACACTAATCTGTCTCTCCTGCAAGTTCTATTAGAGTCACAAATAAGGTCCATGTCCATGGAATGCATCACCCTTGTATAATTTTTCTTGTGAATATGTATCATTTCCATTAGGGCTGGATTACATAGAATGCCTTGTAGGTCAGGTATAAGTCTCCTCTCAATAAAAGATATGGGATGGGATGAAGGGATAGGGCCTTTAGTTGATCTGCATAAGACATGTGTGTGTGTGCTATCAATTCTATAATTAGAAGGGATATCTGATTTACCAAAGGGTATGATTACACTTTTTTTAGCATTTAGTCTCATGCCATAGTTTGGCACCAGTCATTTGTCATTTTTAGGCCCGTTTGTAGGATGTTAGCATTTTTTGGGGATTCAATGATTCTTCCAAGCTTATAGTCATCAGTGAACTTAGTTAGCCAGAGGCCCCCAACATTGGCCTTAACTTCAGAGAAGTGTATACCAAACAGGAGGGGTCCCAGAACTGAGCCCTGCAGGACACCACTAGTAGCAGGTTTCTTATTGGAAGGAGATTCATCAAACCAGGCAACATGTGCCCCATCAGTGAGCCAGTAAGCTATCAATCTTTTGATATAAGGGTTATGCCTAACTCAGTAAGTTTATCTATGATCCCCAAGATGGTTATTGTGTTGAAAGCTTTGGCTGGGTCTGAATAAATTGTGTGTACCGTTTTACTCTCATTCATGGCCATGGTTACTTTCTTGAAGAAGTCCGCCAGGTTGAAAAGGTAAGACCTCCCTTTAACAAAGCCAAAATGGGTCTGGCCCAGTGTTTGGAGAGTCCCTATGTCATTATTGATCAGATCCATGATAATTCTGTCCATGGCCTTGCAGATAGGACTGGTTAAGCTTATGGGTCTGTCATTCCCTGGGTCAGTTGATGGGCCCCCCTTGTGAAGAGGGATGACTGTTGCAGTCCTCCATTCCTCTGGGAAAAATCCATCTGGAGGTTGTGGTTAAAGAGGGTTTCTAGTGGCCCTGATAAATTGTGTTTTAAGCTATTTAGGAACCATCATGGAATGCTGTTGGGACCCATGGAGGCTGTGTTTTTGGCTTTAACAAGTGCAATAAAGACCTGTTCCCTCATAACGACTGGTAGGGGGATGGCTGCAGGCATTTCTTTGGGCAAGGTAGGAGGTAATGGGGTGAGAAGTTTAAAATGAACTTGTCAGCCAGGAGGTTTGCTATACATTCAGGCTGTGTGTAAGTGTTGCCGATCATGATTAACTTGGCACATTTCTGAGTTTTTCTCCTGAGGATACAAACATAATTAAACAAAGATTTATGGTTATCTTTCACCTAGGAGGCTAACTTTGCCCCATAATTTGCTTCGGCAGATTTGACAAGCTCTCTAATT
Source organism: Protopterus annectens (assembly GCF_019279795.1). NCBI lineage: Eukaryota > Metazoa > Chordata > Ceratodontiformes > Protopteridae > Protopterus > Protopterus annectens. The sequence continues at coordinate 1,143,332,510 of NC_056732.1, read as the reverse complement.
TTTTTGTTTAGACTGTTGCATGTCGTTTTGCACTGTTTTGCCTGTTCTTTCTTGGATTTGGAGAAGACTTTTTCCTTTTGTTAAATAGCCTATTTATGCAAGAAGTCCATCGGTGTTCTTTATTTTTGCCAGTAATCATAGATTTGACTCGGACAGGTACTGCCTCCTCTATGCAGCTATAAATGTGGTTGTAAAGTGCTTTTGTGTACAGGTCAGAGTAGCTTTAGTGTCATCTGGGTTCAGGGGGGCTTGGAAGTTTAATAAGCTGTCACTTAGTTTGAGATAATTAGCCTTAGCAAAGTATTAACAAGCTTGGAGTTTGATTGGGGTTCTAGGTTAGTTTTAATACTAAAGGAGGCCATTTTGTGTCCAGGTCTTACCAAGGAGAAGTTAATGCATGGGAGGGAGCAGCATCCCCCTAAGTATTAGGTCTAGGATACTTGTGTCTCTAGTTGGGGAGCTAACTAGTTGTTCCAGGATGTTTGCATTGACAAAGTCCAAAAACCTCTGAGTAAGTGAATTAGGGGTTGTATAAGTCTCCCAGTATATGGAGGGGAAGTTGAAGTCACCCATAAGCATCACGTTAGGCTGAATGTTAAGAGATTCTAGTAAGTTTATGAAGGAGGTGTGGTTTTCCAGACTCATGTCACCTATGCTTAGATGGTCATGGAGCAGCTCAAGTGAGGCATGCTGTTGGGCCAGTCTAGCAATGTACTTGTCCTTTATGAACACTGAGACACCTCCTCCCTTTATTTTATCCATAGATAAGGGGGATCAAAATGTATGAAAGGCATTGTAGCTTTTGATAGCTGAGATTATCCCCATGGTTCTGAACCATGTTTCCATGACTGCACGTATGTCTGCATCTTCCAGTGTAAAAAGCCCTTCCAGAAAGTGCAGTTTTTTATTTAAACTTCTGTCACTGAGCAGCAGTACCTTTAGGTAGTTGTGAGTGATTTTTGCTATGTTGGAGGGTGTAACAACTTGGCACAGCCAAAAAAAGGTACTATGGGGTTAGATAAGCTTTTTGCCACTATCTAGAAGCCAAATAATGACAAGTGCAAACCATCTCTGACAAAGCATCATGGCTTGTCTATCATGTCTTCCCAGGCTGACAGGTATTGGATCACCTTGTTGTTAGACCAGAAACTAAGTCAATTGTTGACGTCAATAATTTTTTGCTGATACTGTGGCATCTTCACTGGTGGAGGTAGAATGCTACTCATGGCTAGATTTATACCCACCTGGGACACATATTCAGAGAGCTCCATCATGCCTCTCTTCATATAGTCCATTGAGGTATGCCTTAGGTTGTTTATGCCCACATGGACTATGACCGTGTCATACTGGTACATGTGGATTAAAGACTGAAATGCATGCATGATGTGGCAGATCCTGCCTCCAGACACATAGCTTACTGTGGCTTCTCCTTGCTCAGCCTGTTAAGTGGGACATCACTATGTCTTACAATGGAATCCCCAATAACTAGAATGTTTGGCTGTGTGATGTGTGGTCTTATGGTCTTGGAAGCAGGGCTACTGTGATTTTCAGAGTTATGTTTTGTGTGAGACGTTGTCTTTTTTGAGTGTGAGCAGGGTCACCAAGAGATGCTTTTAGGAGGTCTTGGTGGTTTGGGTAGTTTACAAGAGAGTACCTCCACATATGAGGGCTTATGTGTTTGTTGTTTAATGACAGTAGTGAGTGTTTTTTAAGTATAATGCTGGTAACATGTTGCATTTTTTGTGTGTGTATGCCAGAGCCTTTCTTGCAGTGATATTGTCCATCTACACCTCTCACACAATGTTTGTCTGTTTTAAAATTAAATGGTTGTCAGGGAGTATGAGGCAGTCACTACACTGCCTCAGGATGCCCATATCCACCAGGAGGAAACAGAGATGACAGAGAAACACCTATCCATTATCCCAAATCCTTAGTAGATGGGAAGGAGTAGGGGAGAGTCACTTAAAGGTTTAATGAGAATGTTTAGTAGTATACTATTAGATGACCTGCAATGATGCTGCTCTCTGCACAAACTGGCAGCTCTTCAAGCAGTTGTGAACAGTCAGAGACTATGAAGAGTGTTTCCTATGGATGATTTTAAACTAGAGAGGTTTGCTTATATACAATACACAGGTAACCTTGTTTCTGTGATGATCAAACACTATGCTTTTATACCAGCAGGATGAAAGACTTTTACACTTACTCAGGCCAATCAGATAAACATACAATAAGCCTTGCACCACCAGTTCCCAAGACAGATGAGTTAAATCAGCCCCTCTTCTCCCATGAGAGTGCAGAAAAAACCCTCTTAATGTAAAACAAACTGGTTTTGAGCTCAAGGGCAGTAACAAATGCTCCTGCATTATCAGGAATCCTTGGAAATAAGTTCACAAACCCTGAGAAATATTATCAAATACAGAAGTACCGGCAGGATGAAAGCCTTTTATATATTTAATCCATCAAGCCAATCAGATAAGCACACAATAAGCCTTCAACCAACAGTTCTGAACTTACATTGTTCGAATAAGCCCTCTGGTCCCACCAGAATGCAGAAAGTCCCTATTAATGTAAAACAAAATGGTATTGAGCTCAAGTGTAATAACACATGTTTTATAACAAAAGGCAGAACTCCTGCAGTATCAGGAAACCTTAGAACTTAGAAATAAGTTTGCAAACTGACAAATCTTCAAAAATACAGAAAAAAGTATGCAAATGTTGGAGAACTTCTACAAACACATAAAAAAGCTTTGCAAAACTTAAAAATATTTTGGCAAACTCAGAATAGCTTTTGCAGTACCAGATGAGGGTAGGAAATATCACAATACTGTTAAAACAACCTAAGAGCAGCACAGTAAACCATGGTAAATTATAGATGTAGGTTCATCTATATCTCATCACTATTGCAAAATAAAACTTATCAAATAGTGACCGATAATAGCCAGTTACACCAAATTACTCTCCATTTTTAATATTAAGTTAATTTATGAAATGTACTGCTTTACTCAAAGCCAAAATTAGTATAAAAAGTCCTTCTCATACTCTGTTCATTCCTGAGTGACAACACTCCCCATCTTCACAGATTAATACTCACCATAGCTGAGTAAAGCATTGTCATATTCATCCCAGAAAACAAGAAACATTTCACCTCTGATCTTAAAAAAATCACTACTTATAAAAAGTTTGAGGGAAAAATCTGGCTTCCCTCAAAGATTTCTTTATATGCAATAACTTCTTTGAAATTGCTTGCTTACTCCAGAAAATACATCCTTATACCAGCCTTTGACTATTTCATTATTCAAAGTACCAGGCCTAGTGATAAAACTTTCCAAATCTGTATACACACAGACACACACCTTCATTTTAACAGATTATAATTTGAAAGAAAGAATATGTAAAAGTGTGTTATGAACATATACATACACATATCTATCTATCTATCTATCTATCTATCTATCTATCTATCTATCTATCTATCTATCTATCTATCTATCTGTCTATCTATCTATCTATCTATCTATCTATCTATCTGTCTATCTATCTTTATGGCCTATACATATACATATCTATCTATATATACATACATATATATATATATATATATATATATATATATATATATATATATATAAATCTACACATACATATGGGTATACCTGAAAATATCAAAACCCGAGATCATCAAAGACCGCACCGTCGTGATGAAATAAATGAAAACCCACTTCATCGACAGACTGGATCAACAAAGTTCTTCACAGGATAGGTAACCTGTTGGCCGTGAAGGTGAACTTTGTCCTTTTCCCAACCGTAGTGCAATCTTGGAGTTGGTCTATTTAGATAGGGGCACACAGGTGGGTTTAGAATGGTGCAGTTTAGGTTTTGTGTGTTGTTGACTGAGTGATTGCTTACATTGGGAAGGTCATTGCTGATACAGTCTGTCGATGAGGTGAGTTTTCGTTTATTTCAACACAATGATGTGGTCTTCGAAGATTTTGGGTTTCAATGTTCTGACGTAAACCCATATATATATATATATATATATATATATATATATATATATATATATATATATATATATAGGGGCCCTGCATTTGGTCTAAATGCAGGTTTGTTGACTTGTTTCATTGACTGCATTTGGTTGATATATGCAGGTGGTTAACAGATGTATGAGTGTGAGATCAACAATCCCCAGGTAGGGAAATACATCCTTTCCTCAAGGACTGTGTGATCTCGGAATTAGTATATATATAATTAGCAAGGGTGGGGGTGCAGGGGGCTTGCACCCTGCAAAAAATGATGCTATTTGTTTTTTGTGTGTGTGTGTGTGTGGGTGTGTGTGTGTGTGTGTGTGTGTGTGTGTGTGTGTGTGTGTGTGTGTGTGTGTGTGTGTGTGTGTAAACTGCATGCCCAGAGTTTATTTCTCAATGCATGCGTGATTGCATGTAAGCATTCAGATTGCCAACCTTTAGCAGTCGATGTTTCTGAGATCAACATATGGGCTACTCAACTAAAGTGAATAGACTCACACACACACACACACACACACACACACACACACACACACACACACACACACACACACACACACACACACACACACACACACACACACACACACACACACACACACACACACACACACACACACACACACACATATATATAGAGAGAGAGATAATTGATATATATATATATATATATAGAGAGAGAGAGAGAGAGAGAGATACACATGTTAATAATGATTTCATCTAATTTCAAATCATCTGAAAAATCTAAAAAAATTCATCGAATACACATTTAAACTAAAACATACCTAGCGAAAGCACATTACATCCAAAATGTCATATACAATAAATATTCTCCAAAACTTCCTATTTTACAAGGGCAACTTTACAGTTATGAAATCATAATAATAATAATGCCAGTATGGATGCTATATCAAAAATGTGTCATATAACAATATGACAACAATAGAATTCAAATATTTATTATGTGGTTGTCCTTAAATTCAAGAATGCACTCACATGAAATACAAATTAATTTGAGTCTTAGAAATGTCAATCAGATAATGCACAGAAAAAAATGGTATAAAATCTTATTATAGGTTCATAGGTTCATAGGTAGGTACTAGGCTATCTGCCCGAGGGCATTTATAAGCCTAGCCAGGGTGTGTCAGCTTTCGCCACCCCATTGATTAATTAACTGAGCCTCTGTCAAGAAGAGCCAATGAAGTGATCCCAGGGGTGTATTTTCTATTACCCATCCACTCGTCAATGTTTCTCTTGAAGAGTGTTAGTGAGCGGCTCTGCATAATGTAGTTAGGAATTTTGTTCCAAAGCATGGGGAGTCTCTGTGACAGGAATCTATCCCTCCAGCATGTTCAATTTATTGCTGTGGCTAGGTTTAGCTCACTAGAACGAGTGGCTCGCAGTGACTTGGATTTCTTTAGGTGGAGCATGTCCATCAATTCTGAGTTGGACATGGCTTTGTAAGTCAGGCAGAGATCACCTCTGAGTAAGCAATATGCCACTGAGTACAGCTGGAGTTTTTTCAGTCGGGCTGCATAGGACATATGTTTGAGACCAGTAATCGTCTTGGTGAGGTACTTTTGTGGTCTTTCCAGCTGTTGGAAGTGTCTTGTGAGGTACATCCCAAACGGGGCATTGTACTCTATGATGGGTCTGATGAGTGACGAGTAGAGGCGCACTATAACCTCTTTATTTCTAGATGCAAACCCTTTAGTAATTAGTTGGGCTACATAGAAGGATTTCCTAACTACTTTGGCAATATGATTGTCAAAGGAGAGATTACTATCTACCTGGGTCCCCAGATCTCTCATTACCTTTTCTGTATTAAGGGGCCTGCCACCTTTGTGGTAATTCATGGGTGTTTTGTTTTTCCCAAATGGGATGACTATGCATTTTTTGGCAATTAGCCTGAGACTATGACTTTGACACCAGGTGTCCATCTCAGTGAGGCCCTTTTGGAGAATGTCTGTGTCAGCCGGTGAGTCAATTATGGCTCCCAGTTTGCAGTCATCAGTGAACTTGGTTAGCCATAGTCTTCCTGTGTTTGCCTGTACTTCTGAAAAGTATATGCCGAACAGTAGGGGTCCCAGGACTGAGCCTTGTGGGACACCACTTGTGACTAGTTTAGAGTCGGACCTGGAGCCCGCTATTCTTACCGTGTGAGTTCTGTCTTTAAGCTAGTTGGCAACCCATCTCGTGATGTAAGGGTTTATGTTCAGGCTGTTGAGTTTTTCTATAATTCTCGAGTGGGGAATGGTGTCAAAAGCCTTGGTGAAGTCAAGGTAGGCTTTGTGAACTACCTTCCCCTCATCTATGGCCTTGGTGACTGTCTCGAAGAAGTCAACCAGGTTTAGTAGGCATGATCTGCCCTTAACAAAGCCGAACTGGCTCGGGTCAAGTGTTTGGAGGTTCCCAATATCTTTGTTAATGAGTTCCATGATGATGCACTCTATAGCCTTGCAGACCAGGCTAGTCAGGCTTACGGGGCAATAGTTACCAGGGTCAGTTGTGGCCCCACCATTGTGGAACGGAATAACCATTGCTGTGCACCATTCTATGGGTGCGTAGCCTGTGGAGAGGCTGAGGTTGAACAGTGTGTTTAGGTGGGGGGTTAGTTCGTTCTGTAGTTTGTGCAAAACGCAGCCTGGGACACCATCTGGCCCCATTAATGCTGTGCTTTTGGCTTTTGAAAGGGCTGTTTTCACATGTGTGTCTGTGATTTCCGGGACACTACACTTTTCTGGTATTGTTGTGGGTCCTTTTGGGGGTGAGAGGGGGGTGAAGTTTGCACTGAATCTATCTGCCAGGATGTTGGCAATATCAGTGGGTTCAGGATATTTTGTGCTATTTTACACTAGCTCAGAGCATATCTGTGAGCTGCCACTTAGATTCTTGACATAGCTAAAGAAGGCTTTGTGGTTATCTTTCGAATCCTTGGTTATTTTTCTTTCGAAGATAGCCTTGGAGGATTTTATGAGGAACTTAGTTTCTTACTGATACTGATCAAGGATGTCTTTCCTTCTTGGGATTTGCTTTTTTTCTGAACTAGTTTCCTCCTTCTATTGTATAACCTGTTTATGGCAAAGGTCCACCAGACTGGTTTCCTTCTCTTAGGGGAGTAAGTTTTGGTTTTACTAGGGATAGCATGATCCATGCATACTTCTAGGTGCTTATAGAGTGTATTTGTAAAGGTTTCTGCATCTTGGGCAGCATTATCCTTTAGCGTTTGGGCTGTGAAACTTACCACCTCTGTCTTAAGTAAGGTGAAGTTTGCTTTAGAAAAGTTTTTTACTGTGGTTTCCTTAGTTGGGGGTGGTGGTGGGGTGTGGACATCCAGAGTGATGGTCTGATCTAACCAGTGATGGGTTGACCTCTGGTGTGGAACACCTGTCGCCCATGTTGGTGATGACCAGGTCCAATATGTTTTCACCTCTGGTAGGGGAGGTTACCAGCTGATCCAGGGCATTTGAGTTGATAAATTCCAGGAAGTGCTGGACCTGGGAATTTGTACTTGAGTAGTTTTCCCAGTTAACGGTAGGGTAATCAATAACAATAGGGTAACCAATATCAGGGTGTTCAGTAGGACCTTTTCCAGTGTCTCCAGAAAGGCGGAGTGGTGGTCCTGGGTCATGGAAGGTGATCTGTAGCAGGCCACAATTTGCATTGCAGATTTGCCTGATGTTAGTTGCACATGGATGATCTCGGAGGTATCATGCTGCGCCACTAACCTAGAAGTGTAGGTTTCCTTGATGAATATGGATACACCCCCTCCTTTTGTGTTTTGGTCCATGTTCTGTGGCCAAAATGTGTGGTATGAGTTGTAGCCCAGTAGTGCTGGGGTGCTCTGTGGAGCCTTGAGCCAGGTTTCAGTTACTGCACAGATGTCAACGTTCTCCATACTGAGGAGTGCTTTGAGCACATGCATTTTGAGATTTAAACTCCTGGCGTTGAGTAGCATAACCCTCATTTTTATTTGTGCTGTTTACGGAGGTGGGTTTGACTTTTGAGCCTTGCCTAAAAAAGGCACTATGGGGGCAGCAAGAGCCTTGGCCAGTATTCAAAAGCCTAGGGGTGACAGGTACAAGTCATCTCTTACGAATCAACGAGGCCTGTCGAGCATGTCATCCCAGGCTGACAGACACTGGATCCCATTTGAATGACACCAGAAGCTTAGCCAATTGTTGAAATTGATCATATTTTCGTTATACAATGACATTACTTTATAAATAAAAGGATTTTCTTTTTTTTAATTACAATACATTACATTTAGGTGTAGGCGATACAGATATATCAATGGCTGGCTTTGTCTGGTAACAAAGGTAAAGCTTTCATGACCAAACCATACACACCACGGGAAAACGTTGGATTTCCCACATCACAGTTTTGCTTAATTATATGTTTCTTTCCTAAGTTTCTGCATGCTGATCTTTATCTAACTATTTGTATTCATGTACTTGCATTATTTTTGATAAAGTTTGCCATATGACTGAAAGAAAGGCAAATATTTAAGTGAGGTGATAAATAAATATAACAATTAAATGAAAATCAGACTCCTACATGAATTAAATATATACATTACATATCATTTTTATATTGTTGACTTTTCTATGTCATTGTATTACTTTTAATTTCATTATAACAACTGCCAATTTTATGCTGGAATCAGTCTTTGAATGTTGTGGTGTTTGGGAGGAGTGAAGGGGAAAACTGATAATTAATATTCCTTTTATACTCTTGCATTCATTATAAAACTTATGTCCTTCTATCTCTTAAATTAAGTTGTACTCTTTAAAAATGGAACACGTTTGAAATTAGTATTAAGCACTCAGTGTATAAAACAAGAATGAATTTTAAGTTAGGAACTTCTAATTCATAACATGGTCTTGCTTCCCTATAGTACCAAAATAAAAGAAAGACTATCTAACCAAATAAAAAAATTAATCGTAACAAAGACAATGGTCCACATTCAGAAAAATTTTGTCACATCATGCTAAGTGAATTAATGATAGCTGTCATCATTTTCCTAAATGTCAGATGATTATCTATGATTACACCAAAAGTTTGCACTTCTAAAACGAATTCTAGCCTTGTGCCCCACAAATAAATGTGGGTACAATGCATTGAACAATGAAAGACATTAAAGTAGCATGTATGCTTAAATCTTCTATCTTGGCAGAATTATTCTATCATTAACCAATGGCTTCTAAGCTGTCTTCAAGTAATCTAAAAGTAGGCACATTCTCCATCTGAATGTAGAGATAAAGATAAGTGTAAGCAGCATTGTTGGGACACTTCAACCATTTCCATTAAACTGCATCACCCCATCGAAACATGTACACCAGGAGTAACAATTACCTAAATAAAAAATAAAATTTGCATATCGCTATAGGCAGCTGGTAGTTCAGTGAAGGGCATATCTCAAAGACTACACTCTCAATGTAGCCCAAGAGGAAGAAGGTAAATTAACTAAAAGCTGAAAAACACAAATAGCAGTGGGAGTCAAAGCAAAGTATCAATATGTTACCCATGGTCCCCAGTAGCAAAAGCTGCCAAAGTGAAAGACAAACTTACACTTAATGAAATTGACTATCCCTATCATTAAGAAGTCATGAAATACCAAAGAGGCGACCATGTCTGTGCATTGATGAATCCTAAATCTAGTCAGAAATGTACGAGGAAAGTCATTTCTTTACAAAACAAGACACAGCTACACATTAAGCACTCTCTCATTACCTTCCTCAGGAATTGGTGGTTTGAGATTAGGATGCAGTTAGACAGAAAGTTGGTAGCCCAACATGTTTTCTTGAGGAACAGAGTGACTAAGTGCTTCTTTAAGAGAGACAGACATTCTTGACCCTTATTGAGGTGTGAGCCATCTGAAACATATTCTGCTTGATCTTACCTGTATGTGCATCCAGTCACCATGATACTAGAAATGAGTCATGATATCAACGTAGATGATAAAAAAACTCACAATATATACAGTCAGAAGGAGCCTGAATAGCTGTTATGAATAACTAGTGTGAAGGAAACTGCAAATATGACTTCTTCTCAAATCATCCATGCTTGAATCACAAAAAAAAAACTTGCATCACTGGAGTTTAAGTACATAGAATCATAGATCACATGTATTTAATCTCATAGCAATATGAATAAATGCAACATAAAATACATATAAAATAAAATATATGTTTATTTTGCATGTTATTTTTTTTTTGGAGGGGGGCATTTGCACCCCTTCACATTCTCCTATATTTTATTCCCTGTCTAAGGTTCTGCAGCTCAGAGAAAGCTTGATCATGGACAGTGAGGTCAAACACTGAGTTCAGTCAATTTTGCTGAATTCAGAGGTAATAGAGTCTTAAGACGCAAAGACATACTAAAAACATAAAAAGAAGTGAAATTGATTTAATAAGTAGCAAGGAAATGAATCTTACAAATCAGACCTAAGGGAACTTGGATGCAAAACGAGAGGGTTTTAAATTTAGGAATTCACTCTTGTAAATGAAATATTAAGTACAAATACTCCTGAAGGATTTGAAATGATGTGCACATCTGTTTAATAAATATATTGCACTTCCTTTACAGAGGGATGATGGTGATTTTTTAAAGACAAAGTTAAAAAGGACTATAGTTATGAAAAAGTCACAATGGGGGCTTCAAGCAACCTGCATATGTCTACTGCTTTTGCATTTCTTTCTTTTTTCATTTATTAAAACTTAACAGCAGCAATTGCACAGTCCAAAAGGAGTTCAAGGCTATATCTTATATTTACACAGCTAATCAACCTGGGAATATGACTGTTTCTAACTAGAAGTCCACAAGAGAGCATCACAACGTTTACTTCGATCAGTACTGATAAAGTCTACAGTCTGACATATTATTGTCATGTGCAAGTATCAGTACTGCCTCATGAAGCATGGAAACATCATTTACTGTTCTGCTTGTAAAATAGCATTAGTTATTTTCTTCTCCAGACATCAAAAATAAGAAAACAGCATGGCTGCCTGAAGCACGAATGAGGTATGGATGTCTGGTAATAAGGCAAAGCATTTCATTTATCTCCACATAAGCTGACTATAGTAAAATATATTCTATCAATTAAAATTATTCTGGGCAATTTAATTTTTGATGGGGACAGAAATACATTTTGATTCCAAATGCTTTTAGCTTAATTGATGTTCTGTTTTGGATCTGCAGATTTTATTCAGGATGAAAGCCTACTAAATTTGGAATTATTTTCAGTACGACTTGCAGACAAAATAGATTGACTGTAGCTTCCTATCATTATTGACATTTATATAACCAATCAAAATAATTTTAGATTCAGTAGTAAGGGTCGTAATATGCAACATTAATTTTATTTTTTACTACCTGAAAAGTCTTACGTTTGGCTTCACGAGAACAAATAGTACATTCAGTTTAGACATTGACTGTTTTATCTATATATGTATTTCTGTATTTAATTCTCGATAATGACATTTGGATTAGTGAACTAGTCCAAAGACCAAAGACCCATTTCAACCATGACCTAGACAGAAGTCATTCATTCAGTTCATCTGTTTATTTCAATTATATGAATTATAAATACATGTTAGGACTGATTCACACAGTGCCTGGATTATAGCTGAAACTGGAACAAATCACCTATACTTCAACAGAGAAACAAACAAATAAATAAAGCACAGATGAAAATAAAGTAGATTTTTATTAAAGAGAAGGACAGACAGCTGTTTGCAGTCTTTACTAGTTTTTACAGCAACATGAAGCAGTCATATATGCCCTACATGCAGATTTTAATACATTATGTATATGCAGAAATGCATTTTAAAAATTATAAGAATGTATTAATAGCTATGTGGTGGTAAGAATAAGTAAGATACAAGAGAAGAGAAGAAAAGAGAAGAGAAGAGGTTTGCCTTAGGTTACGAAACATTAATATTTTTTTGGGAGAGTGAGTTTTTTCCTAAATTTCCGAGCTGTGTGTCTCCTATTTATGTTTTTGTTTAGATCATGCATAAGCCAAGGGCACATATTTTTTAATGAGTTGTGGTTGATTTATTGAGGATATGAAATTCTGAATGTGTAAAATGTTGATCTGAAGTAGTTTATGGAGGCATCTATGTTATCAGTAATGCATAGGGTAGGTCAGCTCTGTTTGGCATGGAGGGGTAAACCCTAACTATGACTCAGATGACCTGAGTTCAGTAAGTGGATCGGGTACCTGCTACAATTGCAGGTTCACAACTTTTCTGGTGGCAATGCAGAATTGCATGCAAGGGGTGACCATCCCTGTTATTGAACCACTAATGGAGATCAGGGATCCTGTGGAATGGCTGGCTTTAAGGGTAGGTTGGCTGCTAGTAGTGGGTTACATTACTAATGGAAGTGAATAATGCACCATTGCTGATGATCATTGCATATAAAAACCTAGACTTGCAGTAGGATTGGCACCTAGATGATGGCCTCTGTCCATCAGGTGTCACCCAGGTGTATGGGGAACAAAGATCAATTTAGCTAAGAGAGAGGGGCTGAATGTCAGGTGGCAACAGCAGCAAAAAGTAAAAAAAAAAAATGTTTAGGCTGGAACAGTCTATGTAAGCAACATGACTGTAATGAAGGAATTTTCTACACTGATGACTAAGGGAAAAACTTCACTTGTAGATCCAAATTGACACCCAATGACCATTTCAGTGACCTCAATGAACCAGGTAACTTCAACTTTCAACTTATAGCTTGTTAGCAGTCCCCTTCCAAGACCACAAAGGATCATGATAAGTTTTTAGCATTCTTAGAAAATATCATTTTAGAGATGAAGCCAAAGTGACTTTAATTACCCCTCCAAAGACTGGAGTACTTATACTTTTACCAGCTGGTATTCACAGCATTACTTAGATTGGGCGAATGAGAATTCCCTGGATGAATCTGTCTGTTACTCCACCAGGACTACAATATTCAGGAGTTATTTCTAACAAACTCATGTCTGGCCTGCTCCCTACCTATGTTTGGTCTCTCAGTTGTTATGTCTGATCACTAATTGGTTATCTTTACCCTTAGAGCATCCTTTCACATAGTTACCTATACCAGCCTCTTTAAAGAATTAAAAAAAAGTGAACATTTTACAACTGCATGATAAAAATCATAAACTTCCCATAGGCTACCCCAAAATGGAACCATGGTATGCAATCAGCTATGCCAAGGATCTTTACGCTCATTTATATAAATGTACTGATAGGGTTATTCCTACCAGGACCAAATACAGAGTCAAACTCTATAACAAATCTACCTAGTCAACAACAGATATAAATGAATTTCACAACAGAGGGAAGAAACTACATCATCTAGGTTTTAAGGCCAGAACCTCTCATCACAATGAGAATATAAAACACCTTGCCAAGAACCTGAAGGCAGCTATTGAAATCTGCGTATCCTCCCATGAATGAAGGGTAGCTTTTGAGGCTAAGGATAATAAAAACCTCTTGTTTGGCTATGTTAGAAAACTAAGGAACCAAGCAACTACAGATCTATTAGCCTTACTAGTCTAGTCTCCAAAAGCTTCATCGCTGACCTCATAAACCAAGATGTTAAAAATTTAATCATACTTGACCTGTAATGATTTTGGATTTGTTAAGGGCAAGTCATGCCTCCTCAGTCTTATAAACTTCATTTGAAAGATCCCAGTCCAGGTTAGGCAGAGTCCCACATTGACTCTCTTCAAGAGGAATCTTGATGAGTGGATGGGAGATCATAGGTTTACCCCGGCTATCACTTCTGTGTCACTGTTAGACAGAGGCACAGTATACTAACCTCAAAAAAAGGCATAGCAAAATTAATTTAAAATGTGTGGCGAAAGCCAAACACACTCTGGCTAGGCTTATAAATGCCCTAGGGCAGATAGCCTAGTATGAACCTATGAACCTATTACTTATCAGAACTTATCTTTAGTGGTCACTCCTGTTCAAATCCTAATGGCATTGCCAACATATTAGTTGAAAAGTTTTCTGAGAGATTCCCTTAACCGCCACTCCCACACCATCTTTAAAGACAATATCCTTAAAGTGTTCACCAAGGCCAAAAATACATCTTCACGGAATTCCAACAACATACAGTGTTGTCTGACAAACAGTGCTATGCAAGTATTTTCTGATCCTATTCTTAAACTGTTCGACCTAAGCCTTGCCATAGGTTATGCACACAAACAATGGTACACTGCATTGGTGATGCCCCTTGACAAGGGTGGCTCCCACCACTGACCCAAACAACTACAGCTCTATTAGCCTTACTAGTCTAGTCTCCAAAAGCTTCATCGCTGACCTCATAAACCAAGATGTTAAAAATTTAATCATACTTGACCTGTAATGATTTTGGATTTGTTAAAGGCAAGTCATGCCTCCTCAGTCTTATAAACTTCATTTGAAAGATGATGAAAGTTATGAATAATTGTCACACGTTTCACATTTATACTACCGACCTGGATATAACAAACCCATTTGATATTATACCACTTCATGTGACAGTATGCAAGCTAACAGCCATAAACATAAATCAGATGTGGTAAGATGGATTGGAAACTGTCTGGGTCAGAGAAGTCTCCTCAGTTAATGCATTATTTGGCATGTATCTTACCTGACGTATCAAAAAACTCAAAAGACCATAGAGGTTCTTAACAAAATGACTCTCTGATCTCAGGAAATTTTAGTTTTCAGGAAAAACTGGAATCACTCAGTGTCATACAGAATCTTGAAGGGAGACCTGCACCTTTCTTTCCATACCCTCAGGAATTCCAGTAAGAGACACTTCCATTTCTCTCAATGTTTCATATAGTTTAGCCAGCACTAGACCAAGAAATATCAATCTATATCAAGGAATAAATAAAATTAAATGGACAGATATGGTCCTTACCAGTGCCTCCTACTGCTCTGGAACAGACTCTTATTGCAAGTCAGGTAGTTAAATTCCCTGTCATCCTCCAAACATAGCTTAGACAATTGGATGGGTAACCTAAAATACACTCTGGACTTATAGGCCTTGCCTTTCTTGAAAAGGTTGGTTGAGCCTTTGGGCGATTATTACAAGGCACACATGGTCTCTAGTCTAACAGCCTTGAACCTTCTATGACCCTATGATTCCTATGGAAAACAGGGTGATGTCTGTGACTGGGGAGAATGAACCAATTTTACTGAGACTATGTGTTGTAATGATTTAAAAACCATAGTGTGAAGAAAAGCCAGTGGTTACTAAGGGTGTTTTGCAAGGAAATCAATGATATGCACCTCTGGGGAACGTTTGCAGGTATAGCCCTGCTCATTTTCAGAAAGCTAACTTCATGCTACTCAAGTAGAAGTGACAAACGTCAAGATACCCATGCAGACGGGAACTGAAAGTTCGACTGCTGAATCCTACACTAAGTCACTGTACAACCACATCCACTCATGCATGAATCATGCCATTCCAAATAGAACCAAGATGCTGTCCTCCAAAAAAAGGAAGCCAATCTGGTGGTCCCCTGCCATAAACAAACTATACAACAAAAGGAAGAACCTGTTGCAGAAAAGAGAAAAATCCCAGAATGCAAAATACTCCCTTACAAGCCTCAGTAAGAAACTGAGATGCCTCATAGAATCCTCCAAAGCTAGTTATGAAAATAAAATTGCTATTGATTCCATGGACAACCACAAGGTATTCTATAGGTATGTCAAGAATCTAAATGGCAATGCTCAGATGTGCTTTGAGCTACAGCAGAATGGCATTAAATATACTGATCCCAAGGATATTGCCAATATTGGGTCTATATTAGAACATTGAAGTGTAAAAACATCGAATGTTCTAATATCGACCCCTATTCAGCAAACGCTTGAAATAGCGAAGCTGCAGAACACCGAATATTTTCCTAGGGAAAGTATTCGGTGGGCCATTTCTGCGGCTTCGCTATTTCCTTGACTGTGGTGCGAAGGTGACGGACCATGTTAAGGTAAGTGTGCGAATGGACCGAGGTAAGGTGAGTATGTGATAGTTAGGGACCTTAGGGATAGGGAGCGGGTAAGGTGAATGCGCGATAGTTAGGGACCTTAGGGTTAAAGAGTGGGTAAGGTGAGTGTGCGTTAGTTAGGGACCTTAGGGTTAGGATTAGGTTAAGGTAAGTGGATAGTTAGTAGTGTATGTACGGTTTAGTGTAGGGTTTTGTGAAGTGTGTATGTGTGGATTATGTATTTTGGTTTGCTTGTGCTGTGTGTGTGTTTTCTCGGAACAGCAAATTTTTTCCCTTGGAAAAAATTAGCTGTTCTGAGCATTCGAGTATATCACATTTCGAGATTCCAAGGTCGAGCTTATGGTGTTCGATATTTTGGAATTTCGATAAAGAGATATAGACCCATCAATATCCTGGTAGGTCAATTCAGTTCCAACTTCACTCCCCTCTCACCCTCTACCAAAAGATTGCCAACTTCTGGTAATCACGGCCACACAGGTAAAAGAATGCACTCTCTAAAGCTAAGAATACAGCATCCATGGGACCAGACGACATTCCTGGCTGTGTACTAAATGAACTGCAAAATGAACTGGCACCTCACCTAAGTGTCATGTTTAATCATAGCCTCACCTCAGGCTTCATGCCCAATGAGTGGCACATAGGTACAGTTATCCCACTCCACAAGGGGGGATCAACCTTGGATCCCCAGAACTATCGTCCCATCAGTCTGACTAGCCTGATCTGCAAAGCCATGGAACACATTATCATGGAACTTATAAACAAAGACATTGGCAACCTTCAAACACTGGACCCCACCCAGTTTGGTTTCATAAAGGGCTGATCTTGCCTCCTCAACCTGATTGACTTCTTCGAATCAGTCTCCAGAGCTGTGGACAAGGGGAAGGTGGTCTGCACAGCCTATCTGGAACTTGCCAAGGCCTTTGACACCATCCCCCACTCTGGAATCATAGATAAACTTACTAAGCTAGGCATTAATCCCCACATCACTCGATGGGTTGCCAACTGGCTTATTGACAGAACCCACACTGTAAAAGCAGCTGACTCAAAATACAGGTCCAGACAAGTGACAAGTGAAGTACCTCAGGGTTCAGTCCTGGGACCGCTCTTGTTTGGCATCTACTTCTCTGAAGTACACTCTGAAGTACAGTTATCCCCTTTGGGAAAAATCATGTACCCGTGAATTACCACAAAAGTGGCAGTACACTAAACATGGAAAGTGTGATAAGGGACTTAGGAATAAAGGTGGACAGTGGTCTCATCTTCGATAACCACATCACCGCAACAGTCAGGAAATCCTTCTATGTGGCACACCTCATCACTAAGGGATTTTCATCGAGAAAAAAGGAGGTCATTGTCCCACTGTACTCATCCGTCATTAGACCCATTATAGAGTACAATGCCTCGGTTGGTATGTACCTCACAAGACATCTGCAACAACTGGAAAGGCCACAGAAATACCTCACTAAAAGAATCACAAGCCTAAAGCAGATGCCCTATGCTGACCATCTAAAAAAACTCCAGCTATACTCTGTCACATATTGCCTACTCAGTGGTGATCTCTGTTTAACATACAAGGCCATGTCAAACCCAGAACTGTTGGACATGCTACACTTAAAGAAATCCCAGTTCCTCAGAGCCACACGCTCCAGGGGTCTAAAGCTGGTCATCACAATGAACAAAACATGCTGGAGGGATAGGTTCCTGACCCAGAGACTCCCCATACATGTCAAGCTAGGCACCTCTTTGGCCCTCTTCAAAAGGAACTTTGACGATTGGATGGGAGATAGGAAATTCACCCCGGGGATCACATCAGTTAGATAGATGGGGACCAGGGAAGTAAATATTCTGGAAAAAAAGAGCAAGGTAATTGTTATGGCTAGGTTTGTATAAGCCCTAGGGCTGATAGCCTTGTACCAACCTATGAACCTATAAGAGAGTGCTATTAAATGCTTGAAATGGGTTGCAAAAACTTATGTAACTACTTAAAAGTGCATTTGGCTAGCATCTTATGGTCCCCATAAATGAAAATTACATTCAGCAGAGAGCCTGTGCTAGACTTTCTAATGGAAAAGTTGAATGCATAAATTAAGTACAGACAACTGATGGCATGGATTGAGTGAGTTTACTTTGGAGGAGGCCTGAGCAGTCTTAAGTTTAAGTCACCAAGCAATATGAAATTATGCATGCAGTTCTATGTACCGTGTATGTTAAAGAATGAAATGCATTCCTCATGGAAAGTTGGTTGACAAATGTAAGAACTGGAATTATATTAGGTTATTTATTACCTAGATTGATTAGGATTACAGTATAGTTTTGTTCAGTATCCAGGAGTGTGTTGTTAGTGTTCATAGGTTCATAATTTCCTAGGTGTGTACTAGACTAATGACCATAAGGCTCTTTTTAAACCTAGCCATGGAACCCATATTTCTAACAAGTTCTGGTACCCTTGATAAGTGTAAGTAGGAGCTTAAGAGATGAAACATTTGCAAGCAGGGGCCTGAGGGATGAATGATTTACAAGCTGCCTGTGTCCATTAGAGACACAGATGCCAAACCAGGGATGAATTTCCTGTCTCCCATCCAATTGTCCAAGTTAACCCTGAAATGGATTTGGGAACAATTCTACTTTACATGGATGGAGAGCCTGTCCCAGAGAAGGGGTAGTCTGTAAGATACATACCTGTCTATTCAGCAGGTCCTATTACCTTACTTACCAGTGTCTTGATGAGTAACCTTAAACTTTTTCAACAAGATGAATGACACCTTCACCTATTTTACATGCTAGTTGGTCATCAAAGAAGGTGAAGTATGAAGACTTGGTAAGCCAGGAAAGGGAACTGTGTGGTTTAAGTCAAGTTTCTGAAATGGCAAGAATGTGCGAGTGGCAGAAGACCCAGGATTGGTAACCATTAGATTTCTCAGGACTCAGTATGCCAAGATCCAGAATATGGAGTGTGAATAGCCAAAAACCTAGATTTACATATACAGAGTCAGAGATTGGCATTTCTCAGACTATTCCCTTTTTTCTGAAGTATGGCAAACTTAGATTTGGTATATATATATATATATATATATATATATATATATATATATATATATATATATATATGTATAAGTTCGGGGGTGTGGAGTTGTCTCCCTCACTGGGGATTGCATGGAGGCTTACCCCCTGCAGAAACACAAGTTTAATAGAGAAAAGTGATGTTAAATATTTGCTCTTTTGCTTTATTTTCAATTTTTTTTTTCAGAGTTTCAGAAGTTAGCATTTCAGGACCCTACATTTTAATAGGGAGCCTCAAAGATTTGGTAATATCATGCTAATTGTTAATATTGTAGATGTTAAAAGGGGCAGGTTTTAGGTCTTTGAACTGAGTTAAACAGTATTTTTATTACTGTACATGTGCTGAGTGTTGTTGACTGGGGGAATACTGAGATATCTAATGAGTCCTGCACTGAATTCTATATCTCTGGAAGAAAACAAGAATTAGAAAAATGAGAAGACAGAAATGATTTGGTAATAAATGTAGGTAGTGACAGACTATAGCATATTGATTCACCTCAGTTTCACTTTATCTAACCGGCAAATTAGGAGTGGGATTGGGATGTGGATGAACTCCAAAATGTGTATATGCAGGAATGAATCCTTCCAGCAATCCATATCATATAAACCATTTGCATACCTTCCTATCTTACTGATGACAAAAGTCCTTACTTACCTGACTGCTAACAGCAGTCAGGCAGAAGGAGCTTTGGTTTCCTCAGCATAATTTGCCTCACATTTATCCTTCTGCTGCACATACAGGTGGTTTGCCATCATTGGCATTACCATGTGTAGTTCAGAAGGGTTCCATACAACAATCACATGACAGTATGTCAGAAGGGTTCCATACAACAATCAAATGACAATATGGAGGCAGTCTAGGAGGAGGCAAATTAAATAGTAGAGGGTGGCAGTATAACATAGTAAAGGAAATCACTGCATATTAGTAGGCATGCTGTAGATGCAAAGGGGTGGGGATTCAGAATACAGCATGCCATGTGATTTGAAGTAATCAACATCATTCGTTGTGACCAAATAAATTGTGCCTAGATGGCAGAAAAAAATACGATTGCATCTTAGGCAGTGTAAGGATGAACCCCTTTACAAATAGGGTGAGAAAATGACTTCTTCATCTAAGTATATACTATGTTTAAAACCTTACAAGAAATAACAAAATGTAATGGTTTGACATAAATTCAGCATTAATGAGACATAATGCAACATTAGCTGTTAGTTAACTAGGAATGGTAACTTGCTAGTTAGAGAAAACTAACAACTGGCTGGTCATGGTTACCAGGTAACTAATGCATGTTTGCAGCTGTACAATATTTATGTACCATTTTCGTTTCAAAATAAATAATTTTAGTTATGCATAATATGCCTGCAGTAAATAGCACTGCTTGTTACACAGCAAGAAAAGCCATGATCTACTGTCACACTCTCAGCATCTATATTTTGTGCTTAACTTATGCTAAAAGGTATCAGAAATATGAAATCTGGACAAAGCCATCAATAATGGAGGGACAAAGGCCCAAAAATAGAGGCACGTTTTAAATTTGCTCTTACAAACGTAGAAAATCTGAAACTCAAATGTCTCTCGTGTGATACCCTGGGCATCAATGTTCATGATGCTGACTCATGCCCCCTTCAGCTACCAGATGGACAGTAACCTGGCTGCAAACAGGAAGATAGTCAAGCATTCAACAGCAGACAACCTGATGGTACACAGAATCACAATCCCTCCTCATGGATCTCTGATCAGACATAAACAGTTTATTCCCATCATACTTCCCAGCTCCTCCACGTCCCAAATAGTTAATCTGACTCAGATCATCTGTGTTTCAGTCAGGGCTCCTTCCTCTAAGGAATCAGTCAATGCACTATAATTAAATCAGCCAGCTGCCTTGATGTGTTTGCTTTTTATACAGTGACAAAGTTTAATTTGTTCCTTCCATAAAGTAATATTGAGCTATTTTAGATGAAACAGTTGGCTCTTCTTTAAGTTGCTTTTCTCGAATGTTTCTGAGGTATGCCATACTGTCCTTTGGGATTTTTAGCATAGCTTCTACAGTAGCAAATAAACCACAGTTTGTGTCATAATGAATAAATACATTAATTCTCTCCTATTTTAAATATTGCCTCCACTTTGATTGATGGCTGATGTCACTCCTGCGCATGTCTGCTAGTCCCTTTATTGCCAGTTCCCACATGACAGAGTTGGATGGGCTTAGCTCCTGCTTATTCTTTGGATACTATAGTGTTAATGGAGCAGCTGAGACATTCTGGTCTTGTCAACACAGTAAAATCCGGCATTACACAGAATGGAATATTTGTCACTTTCTTCATCCCCTGTCTCGAATAATTCCATAAGATGCAGTCTTAAACAGCAGACAGTGTTTGCGACACATTTTTTGTAACTAAAAATAATAGTCTTGCAATCTTTCACAACTATGCCACTTATTTGTGAAATCAACAGATGAAAATGGTTATAAATGCAGTGTCTAAGCTAGGCTAGTTAACTTGATATTTTGTCTTCTTAAACAATGTACACAAAAGAAAGAAACAGTGAAAGCGTTATTAACTTCATCTCCTGTATGAAATTAACTCTTAAATGTCTAGATTTTCACCTCATATTTTTGGTCGGTTCCTCATAAAATTTTTGGTTTTCTAAAAAATCGCTGAGGATTAAAATCAGTAAATAATGAAAACATTTTGAGTTTCAGAGTTCATATCCTTCGGAAAAAACATGCTAACAGAAATCCTGTTATTCTCCCAACCTTTTAAGTTTATACGAGTTTGTTTGTGTCTTTCGGCTTTTCCTGGTAAGGGGTCGCCACAGCGGAACTCCGGTCCGCTAATGATTGGCAGTAGAGTTTTACGTGCTGGCTTGCTGGGTCTAATGCACAACCTTCAACGAAGGAATGCCCATTCACGCATGTCACCACACAGAAGACGCTCTAACTGAGAATCGAACGGGCACCGTCTAACTGTGAGGCGACAATGCTACCGCAGCACCAACACGGCAGTTCTCTTTTAAGGTTATACGAGTAATATTTATAATTTATCTTTCAGTCCTTTGTCCATTATTTTAGGCTTTATCCAGATTTATTGTGCTAAGTGATTGAGAGGTATACAGTGTGATTCATAAAGTCGAGCTTGTCAACTTTAACTGAACAGTTCAAATTAATAAATGCTATGAGTATTAATAATAATAATAAAAAATGAAACCAGCCTCTAGTTTCACTCATTCATATCACATGCAGCTAGACTTCTTTTACCATCACTACATATAGTGAAATTGTCTGCGGTGGTGGTGCTGTGGTAGCATTGTCACCTTACAGTACGACGTTGTCCTGTTCGATTCTCAGCTAGAGCATCTTCTATGTGGAGACATGCGTGAATAGGCGTACCTTCGTTGAAGGTTGTGCATCAGAGCTGGCAACTCAGCACGTAAAAATCTACTGCCAATCATTAGCAGACCGGAGTTCCGCTGTGGCGACCCCTAACCGGGAAAAGCTGAAAGACACAACAACATATAGTGAAATTGTGAGGCATTTTCATTGTGCTTTGAACATATCCACAGTCACTGACACCAAATGCAGAAAACTGATGTGGCACATTCATGCAAGTATACATTATGCAGAGGTTGTAGATATATATAAAACATCATAGCATTATTTATATACACAGTATTGTCAGACATGGTAACTAAAATACCCAGAATGTTATAATGTGTTGGTAAAACTCTGTCTCAGAATTTAAGAACAATTTATAAATCATAGTACTACTTTATGACCCTTTCATAAATTCAAATGTGTCACTACAGTGTGTAAATATATCAATAGTCATGACAAATGGAATATCAGCGATCAAAATTTCAAGCTGACTGAAAGTTATAACTGCATAAATAATATGGTGTTGTATGGACTGAAATTTGAATTCTCTCTCTCTCTCTCTCTCTCTCTCTCTCTTTAGGAAAAAGCAGCTTACCTAGGGAAAGTTAAAATATAAGACCATATTCAAGACTACAACAGTAAAGACACTTTTTTCAGAGAGATTCTCTCAGCCCACACTAACTGGCAAAAGTGGGTTAGTCAAACAGTATAACAGGGATAATTTCTGTTTCTTTAGCATTTTTTAGCTATGTCCACAACCTCAAAGGCAATACACAATTGTGTGCAGAGCTCATTATAAATGGAGCCACTTATACTGAGCCAGAAGATATAGCAAACCTCCTGGCTGATAAATTCAGCTCCAACTTTACTCCTCTCTCCCCCTCAACCTTCCATCAGGAAATATCAAATATATCTCCCCCTACCATCACTAGGGAACAGGTCCTTAATGCTTTCTCTAAGACCAAGAACACAGCATCAATGGGCCCAGGCAATATCCCAGGATGCCTTCTAAATAGCATGAAACATGACCTATCAGGGCCTCTGAAATTATTATTTCACTGTATCCTCCAAACAGGCTTTGTGCCTCATGAATGGAGAAAGGCAACATCATCCCTCTGCACAAAGGAGGGCCATCTACAGACCCTTGAAACTACAGACCCGTAAGGCTCACTAGTCTTATATGTAAAGCCATAGAAAGAATTATCATGCAGATAATCGATAGAGATATAGTAAACCTCCAGACACTAGACCCAATTCAGTTTGTTTTCGTCAAGGGAAGATCATGCCTACTCAACCTGGTGGACTTCTTTGAGAAGGTCACCAAAGCAATGGATGAGGGCAAAATCGTTCACACTGTCGACCTTGATCTGGCCAAGGCATTTGACACAATATCCCACTCGGGCATTGTTTACAAACTAAAGGGGTTAGATACAAACCCGTATGTCACCCGGTGGATAGCCAACTGGCTCACAGACAGGATTCTGGAAGTTAAAATTGGGGAGTCCACCTCTATAAAGAGTTCAGTCACAAGTGGAGTCCATCGGGGATCAGTCCTTGGACCACTCCTTTTTGGCATTTACTTCTCAAAAGTCAAGGCCAATGTCAGTGGTCTCTGGCTGACTAAATTTGCAGATGATTGCAAATTAGGAGCTGTCATTGAATCTCACACTGACACAAATGTTCTCCAGGAGAAGCTGACACAGACAAACAACTGATGTCAGAGTCATGGACTAAAACGAAATGCCAAGAAATGCATAATAGTATCCTGTGGGAAGTCATCCATCCCTGGTAAATATCACATTGACAACACACCCATTAGAGCTGACCCAGTAGTCAGGGACTTAGGGATTCACATAGATAGTAACCTAGTCTTTGATCATCATGTGTCTACAGTGGTGAGGAAATCATTCTATGTTGCACAACTTATAAATAAAGGTATGGCATCTAAGTCCAAGGAATCATTGTTCCACTGTATTCAGCATTCATCAGACCTATCATTAAGTACAATGCCCCCTTCGGTATGTACCTAACCAGGCATATCCAACAACTGGAACGTCCACAGAGGTTACTCACTTAAAGAATACAGGGCGTAAGTAATATGTCCAATACAGGCCACCTCAAGTCCCTATCCCTATATTCTGTCTCCTACAAGCTTTTGAGGAAAGATCTATGCCTTGCATACAGGGCATTGTCAGACCCCACTCTGATGGATCTCCTGTATATCCACAAAACAAACATTACCAAAATTACCCATTCTAAAGACTTAAACTTTGTCTGTGATAGGACCTGCTGGAGAGATAGGTACAATATGTATCCCAGGGACTACCCCATCTATGGAACAGGCTCCTCATCCATGTGAAGCAGCTTTACTTCCTAATCCAATTCAAGTGCAATTAGGACAACTGGATTGAAACCGGAAATTCATCCCTGGTTTGGCACTTATGTCTCTAATGCAAACAGGTAACCTGTAAATGGTTAATCTCCCAGGCCAATGCTTACACTTATCAAGGGTATCAGAACTTGTCAGAGATTTGGAATGCATGGCTAGCTTAAAAAGGCCCTAGTGGTCATTAGCCTAGTAAACACCTATGAACCTTTGAACCTATTTCAGAGGCAAGGTAAAGATGCACAGAGGAACACTTCATTAGCTACTAATTACCAGGCCACTAAATGGACCAATGGTCCCTCAGACCTGTCCTGCTAGTACTCAACCTACCAATCCCCACATTGCGGTAGTATGGGCACTCCCCTATGTGCACAAACACATACACACACAGAAACACACATTCAGTCACTCACACTCTCATACACACACAAACACAAACACACACACACACATGCACACACGCACACACGCACGCACACACGCACACACACACACACACACACACACACACACACACACACACACACACACACACAGAGACACACACTCCCACACACACACACACACACACACACACACACACACACACACACACACACACACACACACACACACACACACACATATTCTGTCACTCACACACTCATGCAGACACACACACACACACACACACACACATACACACACACACACACACACACACACAAGCACACACATATCCATCTGGACACTTTCAGGCCCCAAAAGACATGAGCATGCAAGTCAACCCCTACTCCAGTCTTCACTTTTTCCTCCTAGAGGAAAAATTAATTTGGCAGAATGATTCTGAATGACCCAAATTTGTCAGTATTGCAAGGGGAGACCACATGAATAATTGTCATTTGATGCTATCCCAGACTGCTATGTCAGCCTGTAACTTCCCTAGTTCATATGTTCATATGTAAGTACTAGGATAGCTGTCCTTGTGGGCCAGTTTTGATTTTTGTACTCAAAATAACTTATCCCATTTGGTTATAGATTTGCCGTATCCATCCCACAGTCGATAGTTATATATTACCCCTAATGAAAATAAATGGGATCATACTATAGATAATTTGAGGGTAACCATGCATGGGATAAAGCTTTTAGGAGCTGTAACTAGTATAAGGGGCAGTACTGGGGTAAATGTTCTGTTTCCCATCTATGCACCTGAAAATAGACATGGATGAACTTTGTTTATGTGGATGGGGAATCTAGTCCACAGCAGTGGTATCCTCTGTGAGATATAGCTATCCCTCCAAACTGTTCTGGTGATGTTACAGAAGATGTTTAGATCCCTAAACTGAATATTTCTGATGCGATTTGTCTTGCTCATGTGCAATAAATCCATAAGCAATGGGTTGGAGGATGTCTTGTATTATGCCAATTTCTAGTAATACTATTCTCCCTGCTGTAGCTACCATCATGGAAAATACATAAGGGGGAAAGAAGTCTTTGAATCAGAAAAGCTTACAATGATGCAAGAACCTTCTGAGTTAAGGTCTACATCATTATGAAACTTACTAAATCTTGCCAATACCACAGTAAAACTCATTAATAAGTCGCATGCTAGGAATTTAAACTCTTTGATTTTTTTTTTAATTTAGAAAAATATTTGAAAATACGATGCAAAAAAGCACAGGAAAGAAGTAAAAAATTCAAACTGTATTCTTAAATTTTGAAATGTCACCAAATGTTTTGAGTTTGTATGTGCTTGCAAAACTTAAATATGCAGTTGAATACCTTTAAATGGTAGAAGTTTTAACCATACCACTTAGTTAAGATGACATGTTGCATGTTATTCCTTTGAAGGGCAGAGTGCCTGAGATGCATATCTACCATTAAAATTGCAATTTTAATTGCCAAATTCATGTAGAGATGCTTTGGCATGTTAACTGTTAACTTTCAATTTGGATTAATCATTTTTTCAGTCTTAAAGATTTACTTTTGTGATTTATAATACTCTTGAAAGTACATCCCTACTAAACACCACTAAATGATTCAGTATTCCACTGCTCAGATCACATATGTGAATTCAAAATAATAATAAAGGTTGGGATTCAAAAATGGTGAACTTGAGGTAGCTGCTGTTAAGCACAGGCATCAAGTATCTTAATGCAATTTGCTTCCATTTAGCAAGATTAAATATTATTCTTACCATTAAGATGTTGAGGATTCCAACAAGCATAATACCTTGGCCAACATATTAAAGAGAACTCTGCCACAGTATATGAATGCTTCTACCACATTATACAATGACCCCCCCATTAATATTCCAAAACGTGCACGCTGATTGGTCAGCATGCACGTTGTAAATCAGACTTATACTAATGGAAAAAGGTCCGGTCGCCCAGACTTTTTCCATTAGTATAAGTCTTTTTTTTTTTTTTTTTTACAGCAACAGAGAACACAAGATCTCCATTGCTATTTAGACACTGTCTCACTATGTTAAAGGAGTTTAACATAGTGAGACACTTTGTAAAAAGCAACAGAGATCTTCCTTTCTCCGTTACTTTTTTTAAAGCTGTCTCGCTATGTTAAACTCCTTTAACATAGTGAGACACTTTGTAAAAAGCAACAGAGATCTTGCTTATTCCATTGCTTCCACCCACAGCTCTGATGTACTGCATAAGCATACGCATGTGCAGTACATCAGAACTGCCTCAGAATACCAGACAGCTGCGGAAGGGCAGCATGGAGGCATTATACAATGCCATTATTTAAGAAAAGTAAGTATTTTTTTTCTTAAATAATGTCATTGTATAATAGCAATAACCCACTTCTGGGTTTGAGTAATGCTGGATTTACCCACAGTTGTCTTTGGTCACTCAGGCTTTGAACTCGTGACCAAACCACACCAACTGTGGGTAAATCCAGCATTACCCACACCCAGGCGTGGATTATTGCTTAAGTATTCCATCCACAATTATTATCACTGATTATCCAACCACCATCTCACCTCCACTGTCTCTCATTCCTTTCTACCACTACTGTTGTCCTGTCTCAGATGTGATTTACTTATTTAGTAACTGGTTTGGTGCGCTGGTCTAAAGAACTTTTTCACTAATGATGATGACCAGAGGCAAGCAAACAATAAAGAAAGACGTCAGACCCTGGCTGTTAAGTCAGAGTTTATCAAAACTAAAAAAAAGACATAAAAATCCTGATTATAATTTCAATGACCTGGAAATTTAACAAGTACCATTATACATTATGAGCCTGAAGAACAGCCGGACTAAAAAGTTGTTAGAATTACAAAGTAAGTAACTTTTACAGCCAGATGTAGACACTGACACAACAAAACAAAAGTTATAATACAAGAGTAAGACAATTAAGATAGTGGTAAACTGTTTATGGAAAAAAATGCAATTTCTAAAGATAAAGAAGCATAGAATATGTAATCAAAACAGATACATAATTGGAGCAGCCACAATGAAAATGGATCTCTACCAGTGGCGGCTGGTGACTTCAAATTAAAGGGGGGCTGCAGGAGACAGCTGAATGGGTGTGGCCAATGGGAAGGGATGTGGCCAACTCTAAAGTGGTGGAGCTCTGCTCAAAACCACAATAACTAGAACTTTAATTAAATACGCTGCCCTGGGTGCCAAACAGTCATTACGAGAGTCCAATCAAGACAAAATGAAGTCTAGAAGAAAAAATATTTCAATGCATTAGCTACATGACAACTTACTTAATATCTAGATGGAAACACAGGTTGTGAGGCATGAAAAAATAAATTACTTTTTAAATACATTACTGGAATGCAAGTCAAAATCAAGTATAAAAAAAAACAAGCAGCACTCAACTCAAACCACTATTCCTTGCACTGCAGTTCTAATTATAATTTATATTCAGCTTTATAAAATTACCAAATCTTCTTCTTCTTATGGCTGTTCCTGTTAGGGCTCACCACAGCAGATCAACTGTTTCCATTTCTTCCTGTCCTCTGCATCTTGCTCTGTCACACCAACCACCTGCATGTCCTCTCTCACCACATACATAAACCTTATCTTAGGCCTTCCTCTTTTCCTGTTACCTGGCAGCTTCATCCTTAGCATCTTTTTCCCAATATACTCTGCATCCCTCCTCAGCACATGTCCAAACCAAGGTAATCTTGCCTCTCTGGCTTTGTCTCCAAACCTTCCAACCTGGGCTGACCCTCTAATATACTTATTCCTAATCCTGTCCACCCTCGTCACACCCAGTGCAAATCTTAACATCTTTAACTCTGCCACATCCAGCTCAAACTCCTGCCTTTTTGTCAATGCCACTGTCTCCAACCCATATAACGTAGCTGGTCTCACTACCCTCTTGTAGACCTTCCCTTTCACTCTTACTGGTGCTCATCTGTCACAAATCACTCCTGCCACTCTTCTCCACCCACTCCATCCTACCTGTACTCTCTACTTCACCTCATTTCCACACTCACCATTACTCTGAACTGTTGATCCCAAGTATTTAAACTCATCCACCTTCACCACCTCTACTCCCTGCATCCTCAACATTCCTCTATCCTCCCTCTCATTCACACACATATATTCTGTCTTAGTCCTGCTGACCTTCATTCCTCTTCTCTCTAGAGCATATCTCCACCTCTCCAGGGTCTCCTCCACCTGTTCCCTACTCTCACTACAGATCACAATGTCATCTGCAAACATCATAGTCCACAGGGACTCCTGTCTGATCTCGTCTGTCAACCTGTCCATCACCATTGCAAATAAGAAAGGGCTCAGAGCTGATCCTTGATGTAATTCCACCTCCACCTTAAACACATCCGTCACTCCCACTGCAGACCTCACCGCTGTCACACTACCCTTGTACATATCCTGTACCACTCTTACATACTTCTCTGACACTCCCGACTTCCTCATACAATAACACAACTCCTCTCTAGGCACCCTCTCATATGCTTTCTCTAAATCCACAAAGACACAATGCAACTCCTTCTGACCTTCTCTATACTTCTCCATCAACACTCTCAGAGCAAACATCGCATCTGTAGTGCTCTTTCCTGGCATGAAACAATACTGCTGATCACTAATCATCACCTCCCTTCCTAACCTAGCTTCCACTACTCTTTCCCATAACGTCATGCTGTGACTGATCAATTTAATCCCTCTGTAGTTAGTACAGCTCTGCATATAAAATTACCAAGTAACATGCTGAAAGTAGCAATCTCTGTGATACACCCCACTTGTAAAAATGTTTCTTATCCAAAAAAGACCTGCTGCCTGACAACTATCTACTTGTTTCATGGGGAAGACATGATCAAAGTGAAAAATGAACAGCAAACAAGAAACAAGCTCAAGATAAATTGCTTAAAGGATTACAACACAGGTTATGGACCACACGATAGATTGGCATTCTGGTTAGTTTGCAGATAAAGCCTGCAAAGATGACTGCAAGTCTCCAACAAATGTAATGAGCTTCTGAAACTACTGTAATCCTGTCCTTTATTACAAATACTGTCATATGCATTTCAATACCCAAGGCTTATACATTACCAAGTTATGTAAATAATCTCTGCATGGCAACAACGAAAAGGCTTTCAATGCTGGTAATTCTTTAACAGTATGCTTATTAAAGCTTACTTGCATCTTACAATCTCCGACAAGCTTACCTGATGGTCATTAAATCATTGCTACTTAAACACAGAGCAACAGGACACTGCGACAGCATGAATTTCTGAAGTTAAGGAGCGGCCTATCTGCCTGTAAAGTTACCTTAACAAAGAACCCAGACAATTGCATCAGGGTTAGCAAGGAGACTGCATACTGAGGAATACCAAGTTTAAAAACATGTATCTAGAGTGTCATAGATTCAAACAACCACAGCAATCAGCCATTCAAGTGCAGACCTACTAATCATTTAGGCAGTTACTCCTAAGAAAAAGAGTCTACACTCAGTAACCCAGGCAAGCAGATGGAAGGCCCATTGACACACACACACACACACACACACACACACACATACACACACACACACACACACACACACACACACACACACACACACACACACACACACGCACACACACACACACACACACACACACACGCACACACGCACACACGCGCACACGCACACGCACACACAAAACTTAATTTTCTTTCTGAGCAAGGGAAGAGGAATTGCCAACTTATACTTGTCAAGGTTCTAGGAGATGAACTACCATACCACATAACTTGCACACATCAAAAATAGGAATACAGGCACTTGAAAAACAGTAACAGCTGGCAAAAATTCAGGGCACACAAAATTATCATAAAAACCCACACACTGAATACAGTACAATGCCTCTCCTTTTCAGTAAGATTGTAAATAATACTAGAAAATACAAGCTTAAAAAGCCGAGAGTAACAAAATTATGCAAAAATACAGGTACTTGTGAATACCTTTATTGTGAGATAGATTACTGCAGAAATATTTTATTCACAAATTTGTATGCTTATTTTTTCTGACAGTTGTTTTATTTTCCAGGTGATGACAAGTCATATAATGCCTGCCAGTGGAAGCCAGTATAATGTAGAATTACTTACTCTGACAGTATATTTATGATTTTATGAAGTATACATTTGCCTTTCTAAGAAACAGGACAGTATGCATATTTCTTAAGAAATGAATCTAAAGACATCAACACATAAGGATGCCATGAAATTACAATACTAAAGTAATATTTGGAAAGTCAAAACACTTGTTGTTTCTTCATAAAATATCACAGAAACTAGTATCAGACTTTTGCCCCTATACACTGTCAGTCAACCATGCTCATTATAAGTCTAATGAGGCACACCTATTTTAACTGTGAAGATGGGACAATGCCCAGAAACAAATAAAAAAAGTTACAATAGTTTATTTACACAAATTCATCCACCCCTACAAAGGTGCGTTCTTGCAGACACACATGCACACACACAAATACAAACAGAAACACACACATAATGACACTGGCCCTGTTAAACCAGATTTAAACTGAAAACCACTTTGTTAATGTCAAAACTTTGTAGCCTATACAGCGTATGGAAATATAAGTAATCTAAAATGACAGGAGACTTCTCGGGCTTGAGCTAATCTTCTACACTAAGGCAATGAAGTCAGTCCCCAGGAAAGCAATAATTACAAATGTGTGCTGTGTCAATAAAGAATAAGGAAAGTCTACATGGATTCAACAGTGGCAATTAACACTCATAACTCTAAAGTTGCTGCCAGCAAAAGTTACTATAATCATGCAGATGACAGTGGATCCTAAATTTGTCCATTCAACTACGAAGTACAGAAACAATGATCAAAATATCATTTGAAAAGCAAACAACTGTAATTTGTTACCACTGCAATGCAGCTGGCCTAATATTTCCTAAATTAAGCACACTCGTGTCATGGCTAAGGGAAAAAAGACGAGTCCGCTTACCTAGTGAATAAATATTAAATAAATAACTAAGCTGTTACTTGTGAAAGGAATTACTGCTTTGCCGACTACTCCAGTAAATACAAAGTTAGGCATATATTCAATGAAAACTGCATTTTTAAAAGAAAAAAACATATACAAGCCAATTTCTTTCAGTGAAATAGTTTCTTGCGTCTGTGATTATAAAAAGCTAATATCAAAAGAAAAAGAGTTCCTCCAGAGACAAAACCAGCATGTGCACCCACACACGCACACACACACACACACACACACACACACACACACACACACACACACACATACACCCTCTGCAGCAGCAGCCCAATGATTTCCCTACCTGCATGGCAGCTAGTCCTGTAGCGGTCTTCTGCAGTCTCCGATGATTTCCCTGTTCTCAATAACAGCGTGCAGGCTTTCTGGGTCTCCCCGTGAGATGTGAGGAGGCTGGAGCCTCCAGCCTATGGGCAATGCAGTCCTGTGTTCTTCTGGTCTGTACGGTTGTCACCGCACAGACCTCTGGGTTGGCAGGGCAGAGTTCCCTGCCTTCCCTATCTGGACTGCCTAACAGAGCAGTCTGGAGTTCAGGGAAGCACGCATGCGTACGTGGCATTCTGGACTGCATAGCACAGCAGTCAGGAACTAAGCATGCATGCGTGGAGTTCGTAAAATTAATTTTAAGTTTTATATTTTATTTTCTACAGTTTTGTATTTTATTTTCTACAGTCAGTGGGGGAATTTAGGTGGGGGGTTGCAGTCCTGCAGTCCTATAGCACTGGCCACCCCTGATCTCTACCCATTCTCTTTTAAATGTCTGCACTTATAGAGATCCAAGAGATGATCCTTCTGTTTTGTCTTAAATCTGGGAAAGTTAATTTCATTTGTGATGTGGGTAGTAAGGCAGGCAGGCTTCTTTGTCCCTCCCCCAGTACATTCAAGTATATCTTTCAATTTTCCAGAATTTTGCAGAATGACCAGACTTTTGCATCATTTTGCTTTTTTGGGGAGGGCGATTCCTCATAAAATTTGTGGATTTCCAGCAAATCATCGAAGAATAAAGTCAATTAATAATGACATATATTTGATTTTCACACTCCATGTTTTATGTTAATTCAAAACCAATTTTATTAGCAACTTTCTAGATTTATTGGAGCAGTATCTATTTTTGGCTT
This sequence comes from Protopterus annectens, assembly GCF_019279795.1. Lineage (NCBI taxonomy): Eukaryota > Metazoa > Chordata > Ceratodontiformes > Protopteridae > Protopterus > Protopterus annectens. Next base: position 1,143,299,084 of record NC_056732.1, on the reverse strand, counting down.
TGTCCTGAATTCTTGAGAGGAATGCATTTAAGTGTTCTGACTTTTGGTGGCTGTAATATGGGCTAGCTTTTCTGTCTTACACCACACACAGATATCAACATGGAAATGCACTGTTGTTACAAACCCCATCCTCCCACATTAAGGCTTCATGGTCTCTCCAAAGTAATTCACACCCATCAAAATAAAGTAACAAGAGGAACTGCACAAAGTGACCAAAACATTATTCATATCACAACCTGTCACGTACTAAATCATCTTGCTCTAACTGACCAATCTGAAAACATACTTATGCATTTGTGCATGTACAAGGTAAGTAATGATACAATAAGCTGTTACTCAATACTTTGTTTTCCATTAACATCCACAATAAAAGAAAGGAAGTAAAATTACTACATACAGTATAATGACAATATTATTTTCAATAAGTTAATAAATGTATAGTATTAACACCACTGTTAGCTTAAACGTATTCAATAAACTAATACATTAGCTATCTACCCCAAAACATGCTGTAAACTCTAGATTCAAATTAGAATTTAACTTGTTCACATATCTAGTATAAACAACCTTCTCTTATTTTAATGTCAGACAAAAGAGATAAAAATCTTTACCTATATCAACCTTAACTACTTCCTTTAAAATGCACTACAATGTATCAAAAAAACTATTGTTTATATATTACTAGAGATAAAAGGAACCACTATCAAATTATCTACAAGCAAGCAACTATAGAAATATGTTAATGAAGTACAAAACAGTTCCAACAGCTACCAGGTACCTCAGTAAAGAATATATGCTGAATCCAATTGTAAAAACAGAAAAGAGGTAAGGCTCCAGGCTTCTCAAAATCATTTTATTATTGCAGTACACAAGCGCTTTCACCATTAGGCTTCTTCAGGTGTATAAAATAGTAGACTTACACCTGCTTTTATACAAAGAATCACATGATCATATTAGATTCTTAAAGGCATATAGAAAATGTGTTTTATAAATATATATATATATATATATATATATATATATATATATATATATTTCAAAGATATGTATATATGAATATATATAAAGAGTAAAATTACAGAACACATTACTCAAGCTTAAAAACACACAATCTAACTCTCTACAAAACTACATAGGTAATATTAATTAAAATACACTATCTTCGTAGTGGTCTATTTTTTAAAACAGGTCTTAGTGGTATAAGGTTGTTTAAACCATGTCCATCATTCGCTCTCAGTCTCACTATCCACTTGGTTTCCAGGTTCTCGGTTTATACCTTAATGTCACCACCCCTTAAATTTTCAAAACATCTACCTATTATTCTAAAGGTAAATGTATGCTGTGTACTAGTTTCTTTAATATGTTTAGCTAGGGCATTAAACGTGCTTCCTTTCTTTATATGGTATGTATGTTCTCTAATTCTATCTCTAAGTAGTCTATCCGTTTTCCCTACATAAAATTTTTTGCAAACCTGACAGGTAGCTAGATAGATTACATGAGTAGTATCACATTTACTATTAGTTCTAAATGTATATATCATGCCTGTATCTGGATGTTGAAATATAATACTTGTATCTATAAACCTACAACATTGGCATTTAGTACAAGGTGTGGTCCCTATATGACCTCTTAGCATAATTTGGTCTCTAGGGGTACAAAGTTGTCTTTTTAATGACTTCTTGTTCTTAAAAGTAAATTGTGGATGTATCCCCATCAACTTAGGTTTTTGTTTATCAGAGGTTAAGATGTTCCAGTGTTTATTGATAACTTCTGTATAATTTTTTATATTCCTAGAATAACTGAAACATATCTTTAAAGTTTGTGAAGTCTTTGACTTTGCTTTTATCATTTCACCTTCTATCTGTTTGGAAAAGTATGGTCTAGCTCTGCTTTGTCTTAGATTACTTAGTGCTTGCAAACTTGAATCAACCTGCTTCTGGTCATACCCTCTTTCTATTAATTCACTTTGCGTTTTACTAATTTGTGCCATAAAGTCATCTTCTTTAGCATTTATTCTGGATCCTCTATATGCTTGATTTTGTGCTACATTTCTAAAAATAAACAGAGGATGCATACTATCTCTTCTAAGAAGATTATTAACATGGCATTCCTTCCTAAACATTTTTATGTTTAGACTCCCATCCAATTCTTGTGATATCAGTACATCTAAGAAACAAATTTATTTTGCAGAGTAATTCAGAGTAAACTTAAGAAAGTCTGTTGACCTATTTATGTAATTCACAAAAATTATAAGCTCCTCCATAGAATCTCCCCATAACATAAAGAGATCATCCACAAATCTACGAAAGAACAAGATTTTGTTCTTATATTCTCTCATTTTAAAGACAACTTTCTCCCATTTTAGCATTACTGCATTTGCGTAGCTATTAGCGCATGATGTTCCCATCGCTATGCCAAGACATTGCCAGTAAATTCTGTCCCTGAAAACAAAGACATTATTTTCCAACACCAATTTTAGTAGCAATCTTGTTAATTCTACTGTATTCTACTGTATTCCTGTCATATTTCCCATTTTCAACCATTAATTCAACAACATTATTAATGCCACATTCATTTGGTATGACAGTGAAGAGTGAGGCCACATCAAGAGTTACTAGTAGTAATGGCGCCTGACCAGTATGTTTTCTCTCAGATATAAATTTATATAAGTCCCTTACAAAATGTTCGGTGTCTTTCAATATATGGTTAAATTTACTTATAATATTTTTAAGTGATTTACATATTCAAAGACACCGAAAGGGGAGGTTCTATGGAGGAGCTTATAATTTTTGTGAATTACATAAATAGGTCAACAGACTTTCTTAAGTTTACTATGAATTACTCTGCAAAAGAAATTAGTTTCTTAGATGTACTGATATCACAAGAATTGGATGGGAGTCTAAACACAAAAATGTTTAGGAAGGAATGCCATGTTAATAATCTTCTTAGAAGAGATAGTATGCATCCTCGGTTTATTTTTAAAAATGTAGCACAAAATCAAGCATATAGAGGATCCAGATTAAATGCTTTATGGCACAAATTAGTAAAACGCAAAGTGAATTAATAGAAAGTGGGTATGACCAGAAGCAGGTTGATTCAAGTTTGTAAACAGTAAGAAATCTAAGACAAAGCAGAGCTAGACCATACTTCTCCAAACAGATAGAAGGTAAAATGATAAAAGCAATGTCAAAGACTTCACAAACTTTAAATATATGTTTCAGTTATTCTAGGAATATAAAAAAATATACAGAAGTTATCAATAAACACTGGAACATCTTAACCTCTGATAAACAAATAGGTAAGTTGATGGGGATACATCCACAATTTACTTTTAAGAACAAAAAGTCATTAAAAGGACAACTTTGTACCCCTAGAGACCAAATTATGCTAAGAGGTCATATAGGGACTAAACCTTGTACTAAATGCCAATGTTGTAGGTTTATAGATACAAGTATTATATTTCAACATCTAGATACAGGCATGGTATATACGTTTAGAACTAATGGTAAATGTGATACTACTCATGTAGTCTATCTAGCTAGCTGTCAGGTTAGCAAAAAATGTTATGTAGGGAAAATGGATAGACTACTTAGAAATAGAACTATAGAACACACATACCATATAAAGAAAGGAAGCATGTTTAATGCTCTAGCTAATCATATTAAAGAAACTAGTACACAGCATACATTTACCTTTAGAATAATAGGTAGATGTTTTAAAAATTTAAGGGGTGGTGACATTAAGGTACAAACCGAGAACCTGAAAGCAAGTGGATAGTGAGACTGAGAGTGAATGATGGACATGGTTTAAACGACCATATACCACTAAGACCTGTTTTAAAAAATAGACCACTATGAAGATAGTGTATTTTAATTAATATTACCTATGCAGTTTGGTAGAGAGTTAGATTGTGTGTTTTTAAGCTTGAGTAATGTGTTCTGTAATTTTACTCTTTATATATATATATATTCATATATACATATATTTGAAATATATATATATATATATATATATATATATATATATATATATATATATATAAAACACATTTTCTATATGCCTTTAAGAATCTAATATGATCATGTGATTCTTTGTATAAAAGCAGGTGTAAGTATGCTATTTGATACACCTGAAGAAGCCTAATGGTGAAAGTGCTTCTGTACTGCAATAATAAAAATGATTTTGAGAAGCCTGGAGCCTTACCTCTGTTCTGTTTTTACAATATAAAAATATGTTGTTTTTGTTTCTGAGCAGCAACTCCTGTCAATATCTTCTTGGTATTCATTGATGTTTCCATACTATAAAAAGGAATAAAAATTGCGATCATAGGATCATGGGAGTTACATGCCAATTGAGTCTTGGGCCATTCCTTCCCTGCCAGTACACAGCCTTAGGCCTAGGCTCTTTTTTCAAGTATGGTCAAGCTAGCCATACTGATGTGAATTTATGAACACCTATCCTGTTATCCTGTTCCTCTTTAAAGGAAAAAAGTGTGTAATGCTGTTGAATGTAGGAAGTTTGATTAATTGAAGTCATATGTCCTACGTGACAAATTTACCCATTCTTTTTGCCTTATTTATTTTTGGAGTATATTTAGATCTCTAACCGTAGTTTTAGTGGGACTGTTTGACTTATTGAGGTGCAAGTGTTCTTGGACTACTGGATCTCTCATGGCCCTAAAATATAAGACACAGATCACTCCTAAGGAGTCTACATGAAACTGAGCATAGGGATAAGGCTTCCAGTCTTTCTTTATTGTTCAGATCTTTTAGGACACTGACCATTTTAAATGCAAGCTTCTGAGGTCTTTCCAATTGCTTGATATGTTTGGTAAAGTAAATCCCAAAGGAATGAGTCTAATCAATGTGGAGTACAAGGGGAGGACTTCTTATGATCTAGAATAAATACTTTTTGCTATGAGCAGTGCAAGGCAAATGGACTTCCTAAACACCATTGCCTCATGGTCAAATGTAAGGGAGCTGTCCATTTAAGTACTTGTGTCTTTCACTAACTATTCATTTTGAGATGGTATGTTATCAATGGTATTCACTGGAGCTAGGGGGTGTTTACCTAATGCAACAATGTTGCACTTTTTTGCATTGAGATGAGTGCATTTTTAGCACACCAGCTACTGACCAATGTAAGCTCTTGCTGAAGTATCTCTTTGTCAGAGGGGGACTTGATGATGACTACCAGTTTGCAATCATCCTACAAATTTTGTTAATCAAAGATTCCTATTTGATAAGTAGAGATCTGAGAAATACATGCTAAATAGAAATGGTCTCAGCACAGACACCTGTGGAACACCACTAGTTAACTTTATGCTGTCAAAGGATGAAATCCTAACTTTTACTGTGTGATCCCTGTCTCAAAGTCAGTTGACTATTCACATACATGTATATGAGCCAATTTGAAGTTCCTTCAATATGTTTATTATATTTGCATGTGGTATTGTATCAAATGCCTTGGAGAGGTCAAGGTTCACTGTGTTGGTAGCTTTTCCCAGCCTACAGCCTGAGTAACTTTCTCAAAAAGTTATAACATTCTTTAAATAGGATCTAATATTCATAAAGCATTTACTGCTGAGTAATTATTACAACAATACATGACTAAGAAGCAAAGATTTCTATGTCACTTGCAATTGATGCAAAAGATTAAGGAGCTGTTAACAATCTTCTTCATGTGGTCCAGTGGACCTGGGTTTGATTTTTTCAGCCTCCACTGCCTAACTGTGTATTTCTGAACAAGTCACTTTAACATATACTACTGCTAGGCTGAGTATGCAAAAGGTCCATGGAGATCACTGCTCTACTCCAGTTAAATACCAATAAAATAAATGATCATATTTAAAATGGGGGGGGGGTTGTAATGGTTAATATCTTCTCCTCATGGACACAAGATACAGGGTTTGATTCTATTGTCTGCAGACAGATTGTCTAGTAGTTACATATGAGCTAAATATAATTATAGTATGGTAATTCATAGACAAGTGTACAATGGAAGATCTCAGCATAAAGACACATATAGCTTTTCAGGAGTACTTTTTATAATCAAAATTTCCAAATGTTGACATCTGTTTTGTCAACACACTTTGATCAACACAACAGATGGTCAAAAGGCATGCAAAACCGGCAGTTTCTAGGGTTGAGGAATATGTCCCCATATCCTACTACTTGATGACGCCATTGTTAGACACACTGATTCTGTGCTCTCTGGGTTGGACAAGGATAGGGCTGTAGAGTCTCAAAAGCTAGGATTGTTGACATATCAAGGGTCATATGGGTGATATGATTTGTTGTCCATGCTGGAGCGAATGATCTGTCACAAAATTCCATGAAAGATATGCGGAACTTGCTCTGCATGGATAAGACTGTGATTTTAAGTGGTATCGTCCTCTCACCTAGAACTATGCCAAGAACTAAAAAAAGATAATTGCATAAAACAAATAAATAAGGAACTGGCATCATTCCTGGGATTTCCAATATGCACATCTATGTGTATGTGCATGTGCATGTGTCTGTAGGTGGGGGCAGCAACCACAGAATTTACTGCCAGCTAAAATTTGGTCTAATGCATCTTTAACAAAAGTTTTACCACTGTTACTTTGGAAATCTGAGATGTCAAAATTCCTTCCACATGTTCTGCTTGTATAGAAAATGTTTAGAGAACTGTTCTTGTCTGCTGCAGACTGAGAAGTTGGAAAGGTATGTTGATTCTTTGTTACACCAGAAATAACCCAAAGAAGTTTTTTTTTTTTTTTTTTTTCATTTTCAAATATACTTTTAAATCTGTTTACCTGTCTTTCCCATTTAAATCTCTGTTTTTACTGTTTGCAGTTAGCTTGTTTATAGACTACTGCAGAGGCATCTTGGATTCATAGGTTCATAGGAGGTTACTAGGCCTATGGCGTAAGGGTCCTTAAAAGCCTAGCTAATGTAACCTGATTTTACCCAATATATGGCCTCTAGGGCCAAGAGGATGGCATGGATTTATGCCTGTGCATTGAGTATCCTACAGATTGCACATGTCCATAGGTACTAAACCAGGTTTGAATTTGCAGTTCTCCATCCATTGATCCAAACTGCATTTAAAGAGGGCCAGGGAAATGCTCTAATTAATGTGAATAGGAAGCTTGTTCCAAAGAAGGGGCAATCTCTGAGACACATATCTGTCTCCCCAGTATGTTTTGTTTTAGTTGCTGACTAAGTTTAGTTCCCTAGATTGTGTGACTCTTGTGCTGTTTGACTTGTGGATTTCTGCTAGAGATTGCTTCTTCTTCTCTCCTGGTCATGGGTGGTCCTTACTTGTAAAATCTTGGGCATACACAATATCTCTTATCTAGTATTACACTGGGATTTAAAGGCTAGGCTTATAAAAACTCTCAGGTCAATAGCCTAGTAACATACTATGAACCTACAAACTTATCAGGGCTGGATTTGTCAGCTCCTAGTAGGTCAGGCATAGGTCATCCATTAATAGTCGGTAGGAGAGAGAGTAAAGGGATAGGGTTTTAAGTCTATCTACATAGATCATGTTGTTTGCACCCTGTATTTTTTTGTGAGGAACCTCTGATGTCCTCTTAAGAAATTTGAGGTTAATGTAGAACACATTCATTGCTACTGTTTCGAGGTAGTCAGACACTAAATGGTTTATTTCATAGCTGCATTTCAGTGGCCTGTTATTTTTTTGTTGACTATTTGCTATATACTAAGATCAACTGAGTCTTCATTTTGTCTTTTAAGGAGGAGTCTGCAGAGCTGCACTTGTCTGTCTCAGCCTGAGAAGCTGAGAAGTAATTCTGATCATTTGTTATACCAGAAATAACTCAGCAAAGTTACCTATCCTGTTTGACCAATTATTTCTCATCCTTCTTTTCTCCTCAAGTTTTTATAAAGTAAAATAGCACTGGGCAGCATGAAGAGACAGCAGACTACTGCCCCTTCTATTGCCAGTCTTCTAGGACTTGGTATCCTAATACAGTGAGAGAACTGTCTCGTGCTGTCTGAAAATGAACTGTATCTGTGAGAGGTACACACATGTAGCTAATATGGAGGCAGGCACCTTGAAATATCATGCATATAGTAAGCATCACACTGTTTTATCCTCACCCATATGAACACAACATCTTCATACCAAAAACTCTAAAGTGTTATATGCTGATTCCATGAAAAAATACTACCAAATCATTCTAGAACTCTTAAGGGCAAGCAAAGACAGACCTCCCCGGCTAATATGAATGCATTAGCTTCTAGAAACATCATAGCAACTGGTGACTCCATTGGTAGACACACTGACTCCATGCTCATGGGGCTACACGAGAATAGGGTTACAGAGTCTTGGAAGCCAGGATTACTGAGATATCAAGGGCCCTCAGGTCCATCTCATCCAGTAATTATGATATGATTGTCGTCCATGCTGGAGTGAATGATCTGCCAGAAAAGCCTACGAAAGACATGCAAAAGGATATGTTGAAACTTGCTATGCCTGCTTCAGTCAAGGATAACACTCGGATTTTGATATGGTATCTTCCTTTCACTTAGAATGATGCCTAGATTAAAAAAAAAAAAAGATAATTGCATACAACAAATGTATAAGTAGCTGGTGTTATTCCCGGGAGTTCCAGTATGTATGTCCCCTGGGATGAGATAATTGGCAAGACTACTTGCTTTGTAAAGGATTTACTGCACCTCCTGTTCAAGGACTTTGTCATACTAGCCAAAGTCTTTGCTCCCTCAGATGTGCCATTTTTAGACAGACTTCATCAGACAAATATACAGCCTGACTGACAAATCAAATCAAATCAACAAATCTGATAACATCAATGTGGCCCTACTCAAAGCTGGGAGTCTTAACAATAAACAATTTAATTTGGATGCTCTTCTGTATGTGGAATTAAAAGTACAAGCAAACACAGGAGGGTTATGGCTGACAAAGTTTGCAGATGACTGCAAACTGGGCGCCATAGTAGAAAACACATCTGACACAGATATCCTTCAGAAGGGTCTCACAGAAACGGATAACTGGTGCCAGAGCCACGGCCTAAAGTTAAATGCCAAAAAATGCATAGTCATACCCTTCGGGAAAAACAAGGTTACCCCTAGCTACCAAATAGGTGGCAATCCACTGAGCACAGAAGAAGTTATCAGGGACCTGGGGACCCAGGTTGATAGTAGTCTGTCATTCGACACCCATGTAGCTAAAGTAGTTAGGAAGACCTTCTACATTGCCCACCTTATCATGAAGGGATTCTCATCTAGATCAAGGGAGGTCATAGTCTCCCTTTACTCATCACTCATCAGACCAATGATTGAGTACAATGCCCCATTCGGAATGTATCTGACCCAACACTTGCAGCAGCTGGAGAGGCCACAAAAGTTCCTCACCAAAAGGATAAAGGGTCTCAAAAATCTGTCCTATGCTGCCCGACTGAAAGAACTCCAGCTCTATTCAGTCACTTACCGCTTGCTCAGAGGTGACCTTTGCCTAACATACAAGGCCATGTCAAACCCAGATTTGATGAATATGCTTCACCTCAGAAAATCTAGATCCATCAGAGCCACAAGGGCGGGAGACTTAAACCTTGACACGGCTATTAATAGGACGTGCTGGAGGGATAGATTCATCACCCAAAGACTCCCTATGCTGTGGAACAAAATCCCGGTACATGTGAGGCAGAGCACCTCGCTGGCCTTGTTCAAGAGAAATCTTGACCAATGGATGGGAGATCGCAGATATACCCCAGGGATTACCTCAGTGTCACTGCTCGACAGAGGCACAGCAAAATAATGGGTATAGTTCCCCATACTAAAGGGGTGGCATAAGCCACAAAACGATGGGCTAGGCTTGTAAATGCCCTCGGGCAGATAGCCTAGTATGAACCTATGAACCTATGAACCTAAAAGGTGTCTGCTTTAAACAGAGGAAGTTGCTGGGAGCAAAGTTAGAAAATAAAGAGTTTTACGAGCATCTATTTTTAAATGTTATGTAACACTCTGGAATTGCTGATCATGTGTTCATTAGCAGTGTTTGAAAACTCTGTGCAGCAAAACTATTATCCTAACTTTTTGCTTTCTTTTATATCTGATCTTGTAATGTTACAAAAGGAAACTAAAAGTATGTGGGTTCTTTAATTACCAAAGCAATACTTTCTGACTGGAGATTTTGTGTAGCCTGACAGTTAAATGTTTATGTAAGGAAGTGGTACTTGTTCATTGTACTTGTTTAGGATGAAGTTCTGCTTACTACGAAAGCACCTACACTTCCATTTAAAGCTTCTTTTTGATGGATTTATCTTTGGTAGTAATTTTCTTCTCGTTCTAACTACAAGTCTTTCTTTAGTTACATTTGAAAACTAAGGAACTGTTCTTATCACTGCATACAATTTACCTCGAAAGATACCTCCTATTCCAATGCTGAAGACAGTGCCAACATTCTACCAAATAAGTATGCTGCAAATTTCTGCCTTTAAACTATTATCCACATTCCTAGCATCCTGAGTCACTGCGCCCACCATCTCAAAGGATCATGTGTCAAGCAGGCTCGTGCTGATTGTAAACCATGACATTAATGATGTGGTCAGGCTCGAGCTGCAAAAATTTGTATTTCTATTGGTTAAGGATGTGTTATGCCTGTTAAATCTTTTGTACATCTTTAAAAAGGTCACACAGGTCGTGGACAGTGGTTGCACTATTCACTCTGCTTGTTTGTATCTGGCAAAGGCATTTGACACCATACCACAAAACGGGATTGTTAATAAGCTAATGACCTTAAACACTGATACCTATTTGGTAAGATGGAGTGAAAACTGGTGCAAAACAGAAAACATGTAGTCAGGGTCTGCAATGCCTTCAGATTTAGGGAAAAGGTGACTAGTGGTGTTCAGCAGGTATCCATACTAGGACCCCTTCATTTTAGCATTTATTTTTTGATATAAACACTGACAACAAGAATCTCTGCCTGACTATGTTTGCTGTTGATTGTGAGGTGGGTGTAGAAGATAAATCAACACATACATACACACATATACAAACACAGACACAGACACACACACACACACACACACACACACACACACACACACTTGCACAGTCAGATATACTAACACACTAGTTAAATAACAGTAAGCGGTTTGAGACTGAGATAAGTGTCTATCATATTATGGTGATTAGACTAGTGTGTTGGCATTTATGGAGCAATAGCCACTCTCCAGTAGAGCAACAGCTACCACAAATGTTCCATTTTATAGTGGTACACAAGTGGAGGCACAGTGGTTTGTGGTGCTTTATATGTGCCCATTACCTATCTTCATGCTGCACAGGATTCAAACCTGCTTTAGGTATCCCCTGGTGATGCTAGACATGTGCCACCATGATAGTCTGCCACATGCAGAGTAATGAGTCACTCGTAGAGCAAACTCAGGAATCCTCATCATCCTCACTGTATCGGTGTCACTGTAGCACTACTGACACTATGCTCGATGAGGTATTCCAAAATGTGTCACTGTAGCACTACTAACACTATGCTTGGTGGTCGGAGAGTGTCTTGTTGGACAAAATATCAGTTTCATTATGAAAGTTAAAAGGGCATGATTGGATAATAACTACTACATTACTATGAACACAGGGAGATGATGGAGTTTTGCAAACAGCAATGCATTAAACACTTTAGTCCATGGAAAATTTCTTTTGAATTTAAGAGTAAATCACAGATAGTTTTAGAGGTAAGAGAAAGATTTCTGGACAGAAGACACTACTTCCAGCATTAAAGGGTGTAACACAGTGGCCCAAGGAGATGGAGACCTAAATATAAATATTGTGGTACATTACACAGAAACATTATATGGGAGAATAAGGCAAAACATCAGGGGGGGGTATTTAAAAGATTACAAAAAAAAAATAAAAATGCAAATAAAACTAAATAAAGAGGATGACAGGGAATAAATAATCAAATGAAAAATAAACTTTAATTCACAAGGTTTTGAAAAAGTACTTCAGTTTTCCCAAAGCATGTCTACTAAGCAATGGTCTGTGTTTAGTTTTTATTTTGTCACATTCAAAGAACTTTAAATATTTGAATATGTGGAATATCACTGTCTTCCTAGACCTATCCAAAGCTTTTGATATGGTTTCCCATAATAAACTACTAAATGTCCTTACAGAAGTAAACTTATCTCAGTCCACCCTTGCGTGGTTCCAGGATTACCTAACTGGATGCCAGCAAGCTGTACATTGGCAACAAACACTGTCACCATGACTCCCAGTTACCCTAGGAGTCCCACAAGGCTCAATATTGGGACCCTTTCTCTTCTCTCTGTTCACAAATAACCTCAATAACTCAAACCCACTGGTCACTTTCATCCGATACACAGACGACTCCACAGTCATATGTGCCACATCTAACTTACATGAGCTCCAAACACAAACTCAACAATCATTCCTAGAAGTAGAACTCCCAATTAATTCTAAATCCCCCCAAAAAACAAAGCTCATGATATTCTAGCCCACAAAATACTCCATTCCCATGACTACTTTTAGCATCATTTCCTCAAATAATCCCAGCATCACCCCCTCCCACCAAACTAAACTTCTAGGAGTCGAGGTAGACTGTAATTTGAGGTTTGATGTCCACATATCACAGACAGTCAAAAAAGTACACAAAAAACTGGGAACCTTATATAAAAATAAACACTTCTCCTTAGATAACACTAAAGCCACTATTTCCCAGATGCATCTAATCTCTACATTGCTCTATGCATCTCCTATACTGATAAACCTAAGAAAATCAGAACTGGCAAAATTAGAAATTTGTTACAGTAAAATTGCCAGATATGCTGCAAACTCAGCATCTAGATCACACCACTGTACAGCACTAAAAAGTTTAACTGTCTGGAACTCCCTCAATCCCTTCTCTTTAACCTACTAAATAGACCCCACAGACTGTTCTACAATCCTGATAAAACCCCTTCCCTGAGCCATCTAATACTGCCTTACTCCACCACTAGAACCCTAAGATCTACCAACAAACCCCTTATTAGGACCAACAAACCCAAAAACCAAGCTGGTGAATGCCTCTTCTCAACTTACATAGGCAAATACTAGAATGAATTACCACAGGATATAATATCCACCCCAACCCTATACCAATTTAAGAAAATACTGAAATCTCACCTAGCTAATAAATGTCTGTGTCACTGCTCTGCTCCTAGCTAAGCATATTAAAGATTAAAGGCTTTACATGACCTAACCAACCATAGCTATATTAATCTTTCTCAAAATAACTATAAAACTGGAAACCTCCTTGATTATACTAGTCTGTCAGCAATCCTTCCTTCCAAACTATACCTTGCTGTGATCTTCCAGATAGACTTTACCAGGCTGTACTTTACTGATGTTTTCCAAATGTATCTACCCAGTGTTTTTACAAGTGACTTGTAATTCCTTTACCAACTCTAACTTTTCTGTGATTATCCGAATGTATTTTTACCTGACCGTACTTTGCTGAGGCTTTTCAAATGTATGTACCCTGTATTTTATAATTGTCCTGTAACTGTGTTATATTGTAAATTACATGGACCTTTACTGTGATTATCCAATTGTATTTTATTTTACCAGAATGTACCTTGCTCATGCTTTGCAACTGTAGCTATCCTGTGTTTTACAATTGACCTGTAATTTGTTCTATATTGTATAGTATGTGGTGCTTTTCTCAACTTTAACGATTTTGTTGTAACCTCTTTCTACATGTCACTAATTCTTGCCATTTTGCATTTTGTTTTATGTTTCTTATATATGGTCTGCTGGACTTTTTTACACGACTAAAATAACACTTTTAAATTCAGGGCCATTGACCAAGTTACTCTGGACATCAGGGGTGGACTCAGTTCTTTATTATTAGAAAAAACTTGAATTGATGTGGCAAATTCATTTAAATTCTTTTTGCTACCCAGGACTAAATTAGATGTGTCCTATTTTATGTCTTTTAAAACTGAAGAGTTTGTTAAGATAAAAGGTATGTATTTGCCTACATATACATAAAAAACAGAGTGAAGGTAACACTTTAGCTTGTTATAGAGCTACCACAAAATTTTGTTGTTGTGCTGCTATGTATTTTGAATTTATTTTGAATTTTTTTTATTATTTCTAGTTGAAGTAATTTTAAATATTTTCAAGCACACAAAGGGTTAAATATTTGGAGGGAAGTATGTAGTCATTACCCTAATTTGATCATGTGACTTTTTTGAAGTTGTATTTAAGTAGGGATGTTTTTAAACATTTTTATCTGAAGAAGTCCTAGACACTATTCTGAAAAAATACATTGGCCAAGAACCAAAAATTTCTAAAGACTCTTGCTCTTTTTTGTCTAAACTGAACAAACTAGAATTTAAAGGAGAGTATAACTTTCTAACAATTAATGTTAAGGATTTATACACGTCAATTCCATATGTAGAAGGTATTGAATGGGTTTCATATATGCTGAGATTGAGGGGTGCACCACAAACAGAAGTTACATTAGTCAAGTCTTTATTGGATATTATCTTGACTAACAATTACATCATTTTTGATAATGAAATCTATTTACAAAAAATCTGGGTGGCTATGGGTTCACCTTGTGGAGCAGGCTTTGCCAACTTGGCCATGGCTTATTGGGAGCTAGAATATATTACAAAGAACAGAGAGATTAATGAACAGATTTATTTTTACATGCATTTCCTGGATGACATTTTTATCATCCTTAAAGGAGACAAAAGAAATGCTTTAGAATTAGGTATTTCAACAACACAACTAGCTTTTTTGCAGTTTACTTACACTTTTCACCAAGACAACATGGTGTACTTAGACACTGACCTGAGGAAAGATAGAATCCATGGAAAACTCTTATCTAAGATATACAGGAAATGTACCTACTTGAATGCCTTCTTGCATTATACCAGCTCACACCCGTTTCATCAGAAATGGTCAGTTATTAAAGGCCAACTTATAAGAGCAGCAAGGATGGTTTCAGTAGAAGAAGAATTTGTGGAAGAATGTTCAATATTGAGGGGTATGTTCCTCAGGAGGGGTTACCCTGATTCACTGATGCAGGAGTTAACTGAAGACGTACAATCTAAAAGAAATAGAGGTTTTTATAAACCACTATTGAGTAGCAATAGAGTGTACAGTGACACACAGGTTGAGTTAAACCAAAGTCATGGCAATACCAATGTAGCTTGCCACACTACGAACACTAACAAGTTCTCATTGAGTTTCATCATAACTTTTAGTACAGATGCATTAGGCATCAAAAACATTCTAAACAAAATTTGAAACTTGTTGATGGGTGGCCAAGACCTGTTAAAGAAGTTAGAGGAATGTCCTCAGTAGTTTTTAGGAGGGGGTGCAATCTGAAGAATTAGTTGGAAAACAGCAAGCCTTGTTCAGTGAGACTCTCAGGCATGCATAAGTGTGAAATGTGTAGATTTTACAAATACATGGATATAAACTAAAGCTTTATTATAAGAAATGTAAGATACTTTACAACTAAAAAATGTAACTGTAATTCTAGGATGATTGTGTGCCTAGCACAATGTCAATCTTGCCTAGCTTTCTACGTTGGCAAGACCGACCGTAAGTTGAAAGA
Organism: Protopterus annectens; assembly: GCF_019279795.1. Taxonomy (NCBI): domain Eukaryota; kingdom Metazoa; phylum Chordata; order Ceratodontiformes; family Protopteridae; genus Protopterus; species Protopterus annectens. Next base: position 1,143,283,469 of record NC_056732.1, on the reverse strand, counting down.
ATGTGTCTATGAACACATTTATAGCCTGAACAGGGGCAAACTTGAAAATGCCTTAGCTAGGCACACATCCTTTAATCAAACATATACTTCATAATCCAGGGCCATTGACCAAGTTACTCTGGACATCAAGAGTGGGTCCAGTTCTTTATTATTAGAAAAACATGAATTGATGTGGCAAATTCGTTTAAATACTTGTTGCTACCCAGGACTAAACAAGATGTTTTCTATGTTATGTCTTTTAAAACTGAAGAGTTTGTTAAGATAAAGGGTGCATATTTTCCTACATATACGTAAAAAACAGAGTGATGGTAACACTTTAGGTTGTTATAGAGCTACCACAGAAATTTGTTGTGCTGCTATATATTTTGAATGTATTTTGAATTTTTTTATTATTTCTAATTGAAGACATTTTAAATGTTTTCAAGCACACAGAAGGTTACATGTTTGGAGGGAAGTGTGTAGTCATTATTCTAATTTGATCATGTGACTTTTTTGAAGTTGTATTTAAGTAGGGATGTTTTTAGACATTTTTATCTGAAGAAGTCCTGGTTACTAATCGGACAAAAAGTGCTTCATTGAATAAATCCTGTGTGGACTACTCCTTTAGTTGCTTTTATTGCTTCCTTTAGTGAGTGTATTCACAGCGTTTGCAAAAAAAAAAAAAAAAAAATTCAACTGAAGACATGTCTTCATCTGAAATACACATTTAAAATTATCATTAAATCCCTGATAAAAATCCTAACAGTACCTTGATACTATGAGGATTTCCTACAATGCACACACACACACACACACACACACACACACACACACACACACACACACACACACACACACACACACACATGCACGCGTACACACACAACACACGCACATGCAGTAACATAGCAGTACTTGACACTGGCATGGCATTGCAACAGCAACTCTATATTCACATTTAACTAATTTCTTTTCTCACCTATTTAATTTGCAAACTGATGTCCATTTTATTCTAACTGCCCAATGCACAGTAATGTATGTGGCAAATTATCCTGAAGACTTCAAATGCTACTCTTACACTGTTATGGTTGTATAATTTGTCTATCCTTTAGAAATGCTTATCTCAAGACATACAATGTAAACTTGACAATAATAACATCTGCAGTTTCCTGAAACACTGTTTTCAGAATTTCAAGTACGATCGGTGACACAGTGGACATTCAAGAGAAACTCATGTTTCCTGATAATTTATTTGCAGCACTTATGAAGCACTTAACCACAGATAGCCAATCAGCGTCCATATCATTGCATGATGTGTCATGTATTAAGTTTACAGACTAAGAATATGCTGGTGCCATGTTAGAGCAAGTAGCCTAATATTCACTTATGAACGTATTATGATAATGTATGCAAATGTAGTCCAAGGTGGATTAGAGGTAATAGTTTCACTAGCTGTTTCTGACACAGCACAGCAGGAAGTGCATATACACATGCAAAGCAAGCATGCATTTACAGCAAAAACACTTTTGATGGCTCAGAACTCAAAGACATTTCTTGTAAACTCATACTACAATCAAAAATATACCTGACTAGAAACAGTACAGAACTAAACACTCTATCACCTTTCAGCAGTTAGTCCTTCCCTGTCACATCTCAAACAGCAACAGATCTGAGAGAGAGAAAAAGGAAAAGTAATTAAAGTGCTATGTATCAATAACTATGCACTTAAGATAACCAGCCTTGAAAATAATAATTAACAACAGCAAATCCCATTTTTTATAATTAAAGTGACATTCCTATACAGTTTTAGTGTTTTCAGTACAAGACAGGCTGAAACACCTTTCATGGCTAAATTGACTGGTAAGCAATTCTTATTTTGCTTATCTTATCTTCTAAATTTTGTTGCATATTTAGAAGACATACATATATCCCCCTATTGTTTCTTTGTGAATTGCTTATCTGATCTCTCATCCCAGTCCTTTCTAAGTCCTCTGATTGATTCTTATAGTTATCATGCAATATTTTATATGTTCTACTTATTATTACTATTTTATTGGCAGCTTCTGTTCTAGAACCTGCTAAAAACTCTACCAGTGCTGGTCTTTTGTTTAGTAAGCCCCCCCCCCCCATTTCTTTCTCTTTGCCTGTACTCTGAAATTAATGTCATTTTACAACACAGTCTTCTCTTTTCAGCTCAACATGGCTTCAGAATCTACACAGTACCACTAGCCTTACTCATTTTCATCAATGGAGTTAACCAGAATAGAAATTCGGATAACCTTGTGTCTGCCCTCTTCCTAGACTTATCAAAGGCTTTCAGTATTGTCAGGCACCAAAACCTCCTGCTTAAACTTTCATCATTAGGTCTCACAGACTCCACCCTCCTTTGGTTCCATGGGTATTTGACAAACTGGCAACAGGCTGTTAAATGGTACAATAAGTATTGCTCTTTCTTACCAGTATCCCATGGTGTGCCTCAAGGTGCAGTTCTAGGCACCTTACTGTTCAATCTATTTATTAATGACTTCATAGGAGATTACCAGTCTGACAGATTAGGACCCCTTACAAGCCTAGCCAATATAATCCAATTTTACCCAATATATTGTCCCTAGGGGCAAGAGGATGGCATAGGTCTGTTACTATGCCTTCAGTATATCTTACAGATTGCCCCTGTCCATAAGGGATATACATGCTACCCTAGGTGTGAATTTGTAATTCTCCATCCATTGATCCAAACTGCATTTGAAGAGGGCCAGGGAAGGGCTATATTTAACATGAATACCAAGACTGTTCCAAAGAAGAAGGAATCTCTGACACACATATCTATCCCTCCAGCATATTTTGTTTGAGTCACTGACTAAGTTTATATTCCTAGACTGGGTGGCCTTTGTGTTGTTTATCTTGCAGGTGTGTATCAGCTACATTAGGGCTAGATCACTATGGCTAGGGCTACAAATGCCCCAGGGCAGATAGCCTAGTACTATACTATGAAACTATGAAACTGCCTTGTAGGCTAGGCATAGGTTAACCCTTACTATTCGGTAGAAGACAGAGTAAAGGGATATTGCTTTTAGTCTATCCACATAGGACATGTGGTTTGCACCCTGTAGTTTCTTTGTGAGGAGCCTCTGAGATCACTTCAGCTGTTGTAAGTGCAAGTGAAGTGCATGCCAAATAGTGCTTTGTACTCGATTATTGGTCTAATGACGGCTCAGTTTTAGTGGGATTATAACTTCCTTGGATCTGGATGCCACAGTTTTACTTATAAGCTGTACCAAATAGATGGACTTCCTCACCATTGTGGACACATGGCAATTAAAGTTCAGACTACTAGCTATATGTCTACTTAGATGTGTCACCTCTGAGTCTATTCTTATGGGTGTGCTATTAATGTCATAATTTGCAGGGATATTTAACTTCACAAAGGGCATGAATATGCTTTTTTTTCTATCTAGTTTTAGGCTATGACTCTGGCACCAATCATTTGTCTGATTTAGACCCTTCTGAAGGATATCTACATCATTAGGGGATTCAGTGATTACTTCCAGCTAGTAGTCATTGAAAACTTTGACTACCAGAGGCCTTCCACATTAGCCTGGACTTCAGAAAAGTATATTCTAAACAGGAGTTGTCCCAGCACTGATCTCTATGGTACACTTCTAGTAACTGGCCTCTTTCCAGATCTGGATTCACCCATTTTAACTACATGCATCCTCTCCATGAGCCAATTGGCTATTAATCTGGTGGTGTACGGATTTATGGCCAGTTTTATGAGTTTATTTGTAATATCTGAGTGGGGAATTGTGTCAAATGCACTAGCCAGGTCAAAGTAGGCAGTATGCACTGTTGTACCATCATCCACGGCCAGCCATAGTGACTATCTCAAAGAAGTCCACCAGAGTTATTAGGCATAACCTGCCCTTGACAAAGTCAAATTGGATCAGATTCAGTGTTTGGAGGTTTGCTATATCATTATTTATCATGATTATTTTTTTCCATGGCCTTACATATAAGTCTAGTCAAACCTATGGGTCTGTAATTTCCCTAGTCAGTTGAGAGTCCCTCTTTATTCTACTGGGACAAAGCCAGTCCAGAGGCTTTGGTTAAATCCTGATCGGTCTGATAGGTCCTGATTCAAGCTGTTTAAGTAGCAACCAGGTATATCATTGGGCTCCATTGATGTTGTGTTTTTAAATTTAGTGAGCTCATTGGTAACCTGTTCTTTGGTGAAAATTGGTGGGGGAGTATGGAGGTTATTTCTTGAGGAAGACTGGGGGTGATGGTGAGGTGAAATCTGAGTGGAATTTATTGGCCAGCAGATCTGCTATATCTTCTGGCTGAGTATAGGTGGTTTTGTCTACAACTAATTACGCACATTGTTGGGTGTTCCCCTTAAGACTGTGAACATAACTGATGCTTATCCTTAGATTTGGTGGCTCTTTTTACCTCAATGTCTGCTTTCAGGGACTTGACAAGTTCCCTGATTTAGTTTCATAGTTTCATAGTATAGTACTAGGCTATCTGCCCTAGGGCATTTATAAGCCTAGCCGAAGTGTATGTGGCTTTCGCCACCCCATGTAATGATACAAAAGTGTACAATTTAAATTAAATTTAGTTTACTGTGCCTCTATCTAGCAATGACACAGAGATGACCCCCGGGGTAAACCTATGATCACCCATCCATTCATCCAGATTTCTCTTGAAGAGAGTCAGTGAGGGGCTCTGCCTAACATGGACAGGTATCCTGTTCCAGAGAGCGGGAAGCCTCTGGGTTATGAATCTGTCCCTCCAGCATGTCCTATTCATATTTGTGCTGAGGTTTAGATCTTTAGCTCTCATGGCTCTGATGGATTTGGATTTTTTGAGGTGGAGCATGTCCATTAATTCTGAATTGGACATGGCCTTGTACGTAAGGCACAGATCACCTCTGAGCAGGCGGTATGCTACTGAATAGAGCTGGAGCTTTTTCAGTCTGGCAGCATATGACATGCTGGAAATCCTTGATCCTCTTGGTAAGGTACTTTTGAGGTCTCTCCAGCTGCTGCAAGTGCTGGGTGAGGTACATACCAAATGGGGCATTGTACTCAATCATAGGCCTGATAAGGGAGGAATATAAGGGTACAATGACATCCTTTGATCTGGATGTGAATCCCTTCATGATAAGGTGGGCAAGGTAGAAGGTCTTTCTAACCACTTTGGCGACATGGGTGTCAAATGAGAGGTCACTGTCAACTTGGGTCCCCAGGTCTCTGATTACTTTTTCCATACTTTATTGGATTACCACCTATGTGGTAATTTGTGGGTACTTTGTTTTTTCCAAAGGGGATGACTATACATTTTTTGGCGTTTAGTTTAAGGCCATGACTCTGGCACCAGTCGTCTGTTTCTGTGAGGCCCTTCTGGAGGATGCATGTGTCAGCTGGTGTGTCGACTATGGCGCCTAGTTTGCAGTCATCTGCGAACTTTGTCAGCCACAACCCCCCTATGTTTGCCTGCACATCTGAGAAATAAATGCCGAACAAGAGGGGTCCCAAGACAGAGCCCTGTGGGACTCCACTTGTGACTGGCTTAGAGTCTGACATAGCTCCAGCTATTCTGACTTTGTGGGTTCTGTCCTTTAGCCAGTTTGCAACCCATCTTGTGACAAACGGGTTTACATTTAAGCTGTTGAGCTTGTCTATGATGCCTGAGTGGGGTATTGTGTCGAAGGCTTTTGCCAGATCCAGGTAGGTTGTATGAACTGCTTTGCCTTCATCGATGCCTCTAGTGACTGTTTCAAAAAAGTCCACCAGGTTTAAAAGACAGGATCTGCCTTTTACAAAGCCAAACTGGGTAGGGTCAATTGTCTGTAGGTCCCCGATGTCTTTGTTTATGAGTTCCATAATGATCCTTTCCATAGCTTTGCAGACCAGGCTAGTCAAGCATATGGGGTGGTAGTTTCCAGGGTCTGTAGAGGTGCCACCTTTGTGGAGTGGGACCACTGCAGCTGTACGCCAGTGTTCAGGGACATATCCTGTAGCAAGGCTAAGATTAAACAGCATTCTTATGTGCGAGTTTAGCTCCTCTAGGAGTTCACGTAGCACGCAACCTGGGACATCTTCAGGTCCCATGGATGCTGTATTTTTAGCTTTGCTGATGGCAGCTCTCACCTGGACATCTGAGATTTCAGGGAGGTTGCATTCAGCTGAGATATTTATTTCGTCTTTTGGGGGAGAGGGAGGGGAGAAATTTGCACTGAACCTGTCTGCCAGTATGTTGGCAATATCTGTGGGTTCAGCGTATTTTTTGCCATTATGAACTAACTCTGCACATATCTGAGAGTTTCCACCCAGGTTTTTAACATAACTGAAGAAGGCCTTGTGATTATCTTTAGTGTCCTTAGCGATTTTTCTCTCGAAGTTGGCCTTTGATGATTTTATTAGCGAATGTAGTTTTTTGCTAGTGGTGACCAGGGATGCCTTCCCTTTATGGGATTTTGCTCTGTCTTGCAGTAGCTTCCTTCTCTTGTTATAAAGTTTGTTTATGGCCGGGGTCCACCAGATAGAATGCCTGCCTTTGGTGGAAAGGGTCTTGGTTTTATTTGGGATTGCATGATCCATGCATTCTTGGAGATGCCCGTAGAAAGCATTTGTGAAGGATTTAGCAGTGTGGGATGTGGTTTCCACTGGCCCAGGGGGCTTGAAGGATACCATTTCAGTCCTAAGGAGTGTAAAGTCGGCTTTTGAGAAGTTTCTCACTGTGGACTTTTGTGCTGGGGGTGGAGGTGGGATATGAATATCTAGGGTTATTAGTTTATGGTCTGATCTCACTAGTGAGGGGTATACTTCCGGTGTTGAGCATTTTGTCCCCATGTTTGTGATGATCAGGTCAAGTATATTATTTCCCCTTGTGGGGGAGGTGACTAGTTGTTCCATCTCATTTGAGTTGATGAATTCCAGGAACCTTTGGGCTAGGGTGTTGGGGCTTGAGTAATGCACCCAGTCTATGTTTGGGTAGTTGAAGTCTCCCAATATAATGGCATTTGGTGAGACATTCATATCCTCCAGTGTCTTCAGGAAGGCTGAATGGAGTTCCTGAGATTGCGAGGGTGGTCTGTAGCATGCTACAAGTTGTATAGCAGTTTTACCTACGGTTAGTTGCACATGGATGGTCTCCGATGCTTCGTGCGTTGCACTAACCTGGAGGTGTGGGTGTCTTTAATGAATATGGACACTCCCCCTCCTTTTGTGGTTCGGCCCAGGTTTTGGGGCCGAAATGCATGATATGAGGTATAACCTGGTAGGGCTGGGGTGCTCTCAGGAGCCTTGAACCAGGTTTCAGTTACTGCACAGACATCTATGCTCTCCATACTGAGGAGTGCTTTGAGAGCCTGCATCTTGAGATTTAGACTTCTGGTGTTGAGCAGCATTACCCTTAGTTTTTTTCCTTTATTGTTTTCTAAGGTGGTGGCTTTGTCTTTTGAGCCTTGCCTAAAAAAGGCACTATGGGGGTGGCAAGAGCCTTAGCCAATATCCAGAAGCCCAGTGGTGACAGGTGCAAGCCGTCCCTTGCTTGTTTAAACTAATGAGTGACTTTTTGCTCTGTTGTCCTTATTCTTTCTTACTTCTCAATGGAATTTACTTTCTTTTGGTTGTACAACCTATTAATACTAGGGGTCCACCAGGGTGACTTGTTTTGTCGTTTTCCAGTTTGATACCACCTTTCTATGTAGTTGTTTATATGGTTATACAGGGATTTTGTGTATGCCTCTATATAGGCTTCTGTGTTTTCTGGGTTTGGGGAGCTTGGAAACTTGCTATGCCATTACTTAATTGGAGATAGTTTGCCTTAGAAAAGTTCTTAAAGTTTTTTAGGGTTAGGTGGTACATGTCTTTTATCTTTATTTCAAAGACGACTGCTTTGTGATCTGATCTTACCAGCGAGGACATCAGAATTATGGGGAGGGGGGGTGCAGTGCGGTCCCATATTTTTGACTACCAGAGACAGGATATTTGTTCCACTAGTGGGAGTGCAGACTAGCTGCTCCAGATCACTTGAGTTTACATAGACAAGAAATCTTTGGGCCTGCGTGTTAGTGGTCATGTGTGACTCCGCGTTAATGGAAGAGTAGTTAAAATCACCCATGAGTATGGTATTGGTCTGGGTGGTGAGTGATTCAAGTAACTTCATGTATGATGTATGGGTTTCCTGGCTTGTGCTGGTAAATCTGTAGCTAGTAGGAATATGGTAATGGATTTTTCCCATGGTTAGTTGGACATGGAGTAGCTCAAGCATGTCATATTGTTTGAACAGCCTTGAGGAGTGCTTATCCTTTAAGTAGATAGATACACCCCTGCCTTTTGCTCTTTCACGGTCATTGGGTGGTCAGAACGTATGAAAGGCATTGTAATCATACACTGCTAGAGTGCTTTTCATGGCTTTGTACCATGTTTTAGTAACCGCACAGACAACAGTATTCTCCAGGTTGAGGAGAGCTTCTAAGGAGTGCAGTTTCTTGTTGAGACTCAAGACCTTTAGCTTGTCCTAAGTAGCTTTTGCTATGTTGGAAGGTCTGTCTGCTTAGCAATGCCTAATACAGGCAATAGAGGGGTGGATAATGCTTTGAAAATATCCAAAAGCCTAGTGCTGGAAGGTGAAGTCCATCCCTGACAAAGTGGTGTGGCCTGTCAACTATGTCCTCCCAGGCTGACAAGTATTAGACCACATTACAATGACACCAGCAGCTAAGCTAATTGTTAAAGGTGATCATTTTCTATTGGTATTGTAGCATCAACCTTGGAGACAGTAGACTGCTGCTCAGTGCTATGCTCACACCTGCCTGTGACACATATTCTGAGAGCTCAGTCATGTCTCTCTTCATATAGTCCAAGGAGGTACATCTCAGGTAATTCATGACCACATGGACTATGGCTGAGTCATACTGATACTTGGTTGTAAGTGACCTGAGTGCATGAATGATCTGGCGGATCCTGGCCCATGACAGGAAACTAACTGTAACCTCCTTATTCAGCCTGTTTAGAGGGTTAACAATGTATCTCACAATGGCCTCTCCTATCACCAAAATATTGGGTTTTGGGATGTTTCGCCTTATCGGATTGACAGTTGAGAAACAATAAGATGTGGTTTTATGTGATGTGACTGGAATTGTCTTGTGTGTGTGCACACAGAGTTTCTGGGGACTGTGTCTGAGAGGTCTTTGAGGCTTGGGTAAGTTACATATGAGTAGCTCCACATATGTGGGTATGTGTGTCTCGTCCTTTATGGATCCAGTGATTGGTGTGTGTAAGTCACTGACAACTTATTTGTTGCCTTTTGTGTCTGCATGTGAGAGTCTAGCCTCCAGTGTCAATGTGTAACTACATCTCTCATATACTGTATATGTCTGATTGAGGATTAAGTGGCTGTCAGTGTACATAAGGCAATTGCTACATTGCCTTGGGATGCCCATGTCCACTAAACTAGCTGCAGAAAAGTGCCTATCCTTGGTTGCAGGTTCTAATCTATACTTTGCAAGGAATAGGAGTGGAGGGTGTTTGTAACTAGATGAGGGATGGGTGCTTACTTGGTATAATCTTCAGCTTACCTATCCAGAGATGTTGCCCAGCACCCAAACCAGAAACTCTTTGAACAACAGTAGCCCTGGGTGCTGTAATAATGTAATGTAGACTTAAAAATTCCTAACTAAATGCATAAATATTGCTGACCATACAATCTAGTTGCCCACTCAGTAGCATGGGACTGAGGGAAAGTTCCAAGGTAGTTTTTATACAGAAGTTTCAATTTCTGGTGATTGTGTATATACAAGGCACCACTAAACACCACTGTGTGAAGAGCAGCTTTGGGCAAACACAGGACTTGTATACAAGCAGAAAAAAATCAAGTTTTACACTAACTATGCCCTAAGGCCAATCAGGTAAGCACAGAATAAGCTTTCTGCCAGTGATTTCCAGCTTTTATAGGTGAAATCAGCCCTCTCCTGCTGCAAGAGTACAGACGTTCACGCTCTTAATGTAAAATGACTGGTTTGGAGGTCATGTGTTAAGAATCACAAAAAGATGCCTGATACTAACTAAAAATCACTAGAGACATTGTACTTAAATGCAGAACAACAGCCCTTACAGCAGTTTGAAAATGCAACTTTAAAAGTTTAAAGATGTGCAGAAAAACAATTAACTGCACAGAAATCGTTCACAGTATAAAGGAAACAAGGGATGCAAGTGCAAAATGATACTTATTATCATATGTCTCGCCAAGGATGGCTTCAGATGTTAGAAAAATCTCTCAAAGGCTCTGACATCATTGCCAGCAGCTCTGGATAAATGGATCAATGTGAGGCTTATATATGAGCAGAAAAAGCAAGTTTTACACTAACTATGGCCTAAGTCCAATCAGGTAAGCACACAATAGCCCACTTCACAATTACATGCTTCATCCAGGCATGACACAATCGTGCAATATGCTGATAACTCTAAAGTTATAATACTGCTAAAGACCTGTTTACTCTCCAAAAACACACACAACAGTCTTTCCCTTCAATTTAAACAAGGCTAGAAAACTCCCAACTCTTTCTCAATGTCAAGCAAACAAAACTTAAAGCATATGTTTTTCACCCCAAAACAGTACATCACCCAAAAGCAACTATTTTCTATAACTTCTAATGACATGACAAAAATTGAACAGGTAACACAAATCAAAACTACTAGTAGTAATTCTAGACAGCCAGCTGAAATGTTACCATCCCATACTGTGAGTAGTCAAAACAGCCAAGCAGTCTCTACCTAGCTAAGTCTTTCCTCTCTGATACAGCCAAGGAAAGCATCACCTCTGCCCACCTACTTCCAACCGAATTATATGCGTCCCAAGTAGCAACTAGTTTAAGCCCCACAGTAGTCTACATACTCTAGCAATGCTATAATAAAGTTATATTCTGTCACATAGGGTACACCACTGCACAGCACTTAAAGGCCTTAACTGGGTGGAGTTTGCCCATACACTTATCTATATACAACTACTGAAAAGTCATAAACTGACCAATAAAATAGAGCAATGCACAAGCCCTGAATTCACTTTTGCACCCCTAAGAGAAATGTTCATTCTAAGACCAAACTGCTACTTATGAAATCCAAATCTAAAAATACTGCAGGCAACACTCTATACTCTATAACTGTATCACTAGGTGGTGGAACCTTCTTCCACTCTCAATAAGACTAACTGAAAATCTAAATTCCTTCCAAAATTAACCTTAAGTAACATGTTATACATACTTGGGTCTGGTCTTGTGAAACTCCTGTGTAAGCTTATACACTAAAGATCTGCTGCAGTTCATTATGCAGCATATCCTATGTAACAGAACCTACGTTTTTTCTGAATATTCTATGCAATAGCATGCTATGTCTTCTAACCCAAATATTATATTATAAATTTATTTCCGAATGCCCTATGTTTTTCTGCCTGTTGAATGTGTTTTCATTTTATGTGTATTGTAAGTACATATGAACATTATATATAATGTTGTACAATCTTTCTGTCAGAGTAACTAAGCTGTGCTCACTAACGTATTCAATGGAACTGGCTGGAACTTTTCTTCCCAGACCTCAGTTGAAAACGAGTTTCTGCCCAGTTGGACTTTGATGGTCAACAAATGCAATTAATAAATAAAATGTTATTTAGTTCATTGTGTTGCTCCCTGATCACTGTGGTCTGGTATCTGACCAGATTTTATTTCTCATAGAAATAAAACTCTTAACATAGAAATACATTAAACTCTAACCATAACAGTAAGTTAGGGGGTGCTGTGATATTTTTCTATGGTTATGTTAAATATCCGTGTGACTTAAGTAACCATACTCACCATCTAAATACTGCAACAGCAGATTTTACTTTAAATAAGACTGCAGTAGCTACTGTTGGTAATAATGAAAACATTTATTTATTTATATATATATAAATAATTTATTATGAATGAATAAATAAATAAATAAGACTGCAGTGGCTACTGTTGGTAGAAAGGAAATCAACATTGTTAGATCTCAATTTTCTCCTGGAAATGCTATCTGCTACATTAACAGCAGTTAACTTTAATACTGCAGTTAACATAGGGTCACCGACATGGGGTAACCTTACCTTACCTACCATAACTGATCAACTCTTCCATTCTAATGATCAGTAATGCTGTTTTCTGACATTACATAAAAGTCAGTCTTAATATGTCATACTTTTTAATCACTTAGTACTTCCATAGCTAATAGAAGCACTATGACTATTTTCCTGAATATTCCGTTTTAATTAAGGCAGATAATTTTCCACATAATAGTCCTACAGCTAACAGATATAAAGCCATATAGCAATCATCCTGCTAATTAAGGCAATACAAACCTTACTGTTAACATTAATGTAAGAGCTGTTTTATTAAATACTAATTATATTAGCTAAGTATAAAGCCAAATCCCTCAGTATAATCCTAGCTAAATATAGCTCAATATGTCTCTGTCTGTCTGCGGTTAGTCCCCCCCCACCCCCATTTCTTGTTGTGGTGTTAATCTTGGTGGCTTTGGAATTGCCCACCCCTGCTGTAAACCTGTTTTTGCACACTCCTCCTGGATCCATCTCATTTGCTCACTCAACTGAGTACAGTGAGATCATATTTTGATTTCAGATACTCCTACCAGTCCCATCTCCTCTGCAATGAACAGAGAGAGCACTTGGGAAGGACATTCCCCTATAGCATCTTAATCTGCTCTGTTTCCTCCCTCTCCAAAAAAAAAATAAAAATTTGCACTTCATCTGCTTTACTGTATTTGTGTTTCTTCCTACTTTATTACCTTATTTTGCTTTTGCCTCTTCTTAAAAGTACTCAATTGAATTTATTCTGCTGCCTTTATTGCTGCTTGTTAGTAACCTGATTAAATTGTAACTGTTATTGTAAGGACCTTGGTTTAAGCAATTGGGCTTCAAACCAGTTGTTTTACATTAAGAAGTTTTGTGGTCTGCACTGTTGTGGCAGGACAAGTAGCATACATCCTTCTAAGTTGGGAAATGCTGATTGAAGGCTCAGTGTCTATTATTCTAAAAGTGTATTAGTTCTGGGTTAAGCACTTGGCCTTCAGGCCAGTTATTTTACATTAAGAAGGTTTGTGGTCTGCACTCTTGTGGAAAGAGAGGCTAGATTCTGCCCTTCTGAGCTGGGACTTTCTGATTAAAGGCTTATTGCACATGCTTACTTGAACTGTTTCTTTCTGAAATCGGTACGCATTGTTTGCTGTAGCATAGACTAGATTCAGGCCGGCTGGATCTAGCTTTGTTTGTATAACTTGTGCACTGATCCAGGCAGTCTTTTTTGGAGAAGGTTTCTCTGTACCCTAGTGGCAGGACTGTGCAGTTAGAACTTGTCTGATTGAAGACTGCTGGAACAGGGTTCAGTTTTAAGCTTCTTAACTGGTTAATTGGGTAAAGTGTTGTTTTGAGTGTATCTGCTCTATTTTCTGAAAAAAAAAAAAATATATATATATATATATATATATATATATATATATATATATATATATATATATATATATATATATATATATACTTGTTTCCCACCATTCTGAACTAGTATAGTCCAGTTTTCAGGTCACTGCTGAATCCAGGGCTGTGTTACAAGTTTCTGTGTGGCCCATACCTTACTTGGATAGAAGGAAGTTTCTGTGTTCACATGTGAGAGAGGGGAGCTTTGAGCAGCCTATCTGTCCCTGGAGGAGTGGTTTCAGCCAAGAAGTTAGTAGTTTATTGGCCATTTTGGGCTAATTTCTATCTCTTTCACTTCCCTCCTATAAAAACTGCATTTGCTCAGTTTTTGCGCTTGTATTCCGCTCAGCAAGTGCCTTCCAGGTGTTCTGCAGAGTCTACAGCAGCAGAGAGACAAAAGAGAGTTTGGAGTGATTAAGTATAATTTTTCTGCTTTTCTTGCTGTCTTAACTAATTCCGCCTAAAACGCCAGTTTTTATTAGCGTTTCTGTGATTTAAAAAGATTGTTATTGCTACATGTTATACTTATTTGCTGCCTGCACTTGAATTAAGTCATTTTTGTGTTTAAATAATCTGTTTAACTGTTGTAGGCTACACACTAAAGTGCAATAGCCTTTTCTGTGCATTTAAAAATGTTGTTTTGATTGTATCTGCTCTATTTTCTGAAAAAAAAATACTTGTTTCCCGCCTTTCTGAACTAGTATAGTCCAGTTTTCAGGTTATTGCTGAATCCAGAGCTGTGTTACAAGTTTCTGTGTTGCCCACACCTTACTTGGATAGAAGGAGGTTTCTCTCTTCACCTGTGAGAGAGGGGAGCTTTGAGCAGCCTATCTGTCCCTGGAGAAGTGGTTTCAGCCCAGAAGTTAGTAGTTTATTTGCCATTTTGGGCTAATTTCTATCTCTTTCACTTCCCTGCTATAAAAAATGCATTTGCACACTTTTCGTGCTTGTATTCTGCTCAGCAAGTGCCTTCCAGGTGTTCTGCAGAGTCTACAGCAGCGGAGAGACAAAAGAATGACTTTGGAGTGATTAAGTATCATTTTTCTGCTTTTCTTGCTGTCTTAAGTAATTCAGCCTAAAACGCAAGTTTTTTAGCGAATCTGTGATTTAAAAAGTTTGTTATTGCTACATATTGTACTTATTTGCTGCCTGCACTTGAATTAAGTCATTTTCTGTTTAAATAATCTGTTTGACTGTTGTAGGCTACACACTAAGGTGCGATAGCCTTTTCTGTGCATTTAAAGTGTTGTTTTGATTGTATCAACTCTATTTTCTGAAAAAAAAAAAAAAAAAATATATATATATATATATATATATATATATATATATATATATATATATATATATATATATATATATGTATATACTTGTTACCCGCCTTTCTGAACTAGTATAGCCACTTTTTCAGGTTATTGCTGAATCCAGGGCTGAGTTACAAATTTCTGTGTTGCCCATACATTACTTGGATAGAAGGAAGTTTCTTAGTTCCTGTTACTGATCCATTGCCTTATTAGGAAGGAGGGAAGTTTCTTTGCTTACCTGTGGGAGTGGGAAGCACTGAGCGGCCTTTTTGTCCGATTTGGTGAAGTTTCAGCCAGAAACTAGTAGTCCATTGGTCATTTTGGGCCAATTCCTAGCTCCCTTCAGCCCCCTGCTATAAAACACGCTAAACTGTACTGCTGATCTAACCAGCATATCCTATAACTGAAAAGTTCATCTCTACTTGATTCCCAAGTAGACTATTCTCTATCTGTAAAGCCTAGCACTTACTCCTACAGTACTTGCACCTTGATAAAGCACTCTTATTATAGATAGTACCCCACCAGCATAAAACCCACTTCCCCCGGAGTCCTTTGAAAGTTCTTTATCTACTACTTCTAGTATGTCGAGGGATCAGTTGCTAGTGTCCTCTCCAGCTCAACTGGTGAACCTGGGAATATTGAGGCAATGTTACAATTGCCTCATGTACACAGACAATCCTCTCCTTCTCCCACAAAACACAAATACATGCGAGAGATGCAACTATACAGCCAAACTGGAGGCTGAGCTCTCTCAACATAGGACTGGCAAGACCAGACAGGAAGAGAAGGTAACCACACACAATACATACCCAGTCACACATGGTACCATCACAACTTCAAATCATACACATACTCACACAAAGACATACTCGGAGGCTCTGATCAAAATTTACCAAAACAGCAGAGGCCACCAAAGCAGACACCCAAACAACTACCACCTCACGACCCAACACATGCAATACATAGACCACACAGTCAGAGTGTCAAACAGTCACAGCCCTTAAGGCCAAACAAAATGCCAGACACACTTGTCATTGGTGATTCCATAGTCAGACACACTGACGTCCCGCTCACCAGACTGAGTAAGGAGAAGGTCACAGTAAGCTGCCTGTCGGGCTAGAATCCGCAACAAGACGCAAGCACTCAAGTCCCTCAACAGCAGGTAGAAGTACGACTCAGTCCTTGTCCACGCTGGTGTCAACAACCTGAGACGCACCTCCTTGGACTACATGAAAAGGGACGCCGAGGAGCTCTCTGATTATGTAGCCCAGGCAGGTATGACCCTGACCTTGAGCAGTATCCTACCTTCACCTAGAATGATGCCACAATACAGTGATAAGATGATCAGCTTTAATAATTGGCTTAAATTCTGGTGTCATTCAAAGGGGATCCAATGTCTGTCTGCCTGGGATGACATGCTGGACAAGCCACGCTGCTTCAAGGGACAGCTTGCACCTGTCACCCCTGGGCTTCCGGATATTGGCAAAGGCTCTTGCACCCCATAGTGCCTTTTTAGGCAAGGCTCAAATTCTAAACCTACCACCCTAGAACACCAAAAGGAAAAAACTAAGGGTAATGCTGCTCAATGCCAGAAGTCTCAATCTCAAGATGCACGCACTCGAGGCCCTTCTCAATATGGAGAACATCGATGTCTGTGCTGTGACAGAAACCTGGTTCAAGGCTCCTGAGAGCACCCCAGCACTAACAGGTTTCACCTCATATCATGCGTTCCGGACCCAAAATCCGGACAACACCAAGAAAGGAGGGGGGGTGTCCGTATTCATAAAGGACACCCACACCTCAAGGTTGGTGGCAATGCACGATGCATCGGAGACCATCCAGGTGCAATTAACCATAGGCAAGACTGCTCTGCAATTTGTAGCATGTTACAGGCCACCCTCTCAAACTCAGGAACCTCACATGGCCTTCCTGAAAACATTGGAGGGGATAAATGTATCTCCAAACACCATCATACTAGGTGACTTCAACTACCCTAATATAGACTGGGAACACTACTCAAGCCCGAACACTCTAACCCAAAGATTCCTGGAGTTCATAAACTCAAATGCCATGGAACAACTAGTCACCATCCCCACAAGAGGTGAAAACATACTTGATCTCATCATCACGAACATGGGATCAAAATGTTCAACACCGAAGTATACCCCTCACTGGTGAGATCAGATCATAAACTAATCTCGCTGGAGGTCCTCATCCCGCCCCACCTGAAACAAAAAGACCACAGTGAAAAACTTCTCAAAAGCCGATTTCACACTTCTAAAACTAGTGTGGTCTCCTTTAAGGCCCCTGAGCCAGTGGTAAACATTACTCAAACCGCTGAATCACTTACAAATGCCTTCTACCAACACCTACAGGACTGCATGGATCAGGCAATCCCAAACAAAACTAAGACTCTCTGTACCAAAGGCAAGCGTCCAGTCTGGTGGACCCCAGCCATAAACAAGCTCTACAACAAAAGGAGGAAGCTACTACAAGATAGAGCAAAATCCTTGAAAGGTAAGACACCTTTGATCATTATAAGTAAAAAACTAAGAGCTCTCATAAAATCATCAAAGGCAAATTTTGAAAGAAAAATCGCCAAGGACTCTAAAGACAATCATAAGGCCTTCTTTAGCTATGTTAGAAACCTAGGAGGAAACTCCCAGATATGCTCAGAATTAGTTCAAAATGATGTGAAAATTACTGAACCTACACACATTGCTAACATACTGGCTGACAGGTTCAGTGCAAACCCCCCCCCCAAAAGGAGAGATATCTATTCAAGAGGATTGTAGCCCCCCAACATCTCCCACACCCGGGTGAGACCTGCCCTCACTAAGGCAAAACACAGCATCCATGGGACCGGATGGTGTCCCCGGCTGTGTGCTTCATGAACTCAACGAGGAATTAAACCCACAGTTAGGACAGCTGTTTAATCTTAGCCTCACCTCAGGATACGTACCCAAGGAGTGGCGCACGGCGACTGTGGTCCCACTTCATAAGGGCGGTGCCTCCACAGACCCTGGAAATTACCGCCCCATTAGCTTGACAAGCCTTATCTGCAAAGCCATGGAGAGGATCATAATGGAACTCATAAATAAAGACATAGGGAACTTGCAGACTTTGGATCCAACCCAGTTTGGCTTTGTCAAAGGCAGATCCTGCCTCTTAAACTTGGTTGACTTTTTCGAGACAGTCACCAAGGCCATTGATGAGGAAAGGCAGTCCATACAGCCTACCTCGACCTGGCAAAGGCCTTCGACACAATACCCCACTCAGGTATCATCGAAAAACTCATCAGCTTGAATGTAAACCCATACATCACAAGATGGGTTGCAAACTGGCTAAGCGACAGAACCCACAGGGTCAGAGTTGCTGGAGCCATGTCAGACTCAAAGCCTGTCACAAGTGGTGTCCCACAGGGCTCAGTCCTGGGTCCACTCTTGTTCGGCATCTACTTTTCTGAAGTACAAGCAAACACAGGAGGGTTATGGCTGACAAAGTTTGCAGATGACTGCAAACTGGGCCATAGTCGAAAACACATCTGACACAGATATCCTCCAGAAGGGCCTCACAGAAACGGATAACTGGTGCCAGAGCCATGGCCTGAAGTTAAACGCCAAAAATGCATAGTCATACCCTTCGGGAAAAACAAGGTTACCCCTAGCTACCATATAGGTGACAATCCATTGAGCACAGAAAAGTCATCAGGGATCTGGGGACCCAAGTTGACAGTAGTCTTTCGTTTGACACTCATGTTGCTAAAGTAGTTAGGAAAACCTTCTATATCGCCCACCTGATCATGAAGGGATTCACATCTAGATCAAGGGAGGTCATCGTCCCCTGTACTCATCACTCATTAGACCTATGATTGAGTACAATGCCCGTTCGAATGTATCTGACCAGACACCTGATGCAGCTTGAAAGGCCCCAAAGGTTCCTCACCAAAAGGATAAAGGGTCTCAAAAATATGTCTTATGCTGCCCGACTGAAAGAACTCCAGCTTTATTCAGTCTCATACCGCTTGCTCAGAGGTGACCTGTGCCTGACATATAAGGCCATGTCAAACCCAGATTTGATGAATATGCTTCACCTCAAAAATCTAGATCCCTCAGAACCACAAGGGCGGAGACTTAAACCTTGACACGGTTATAAATAGAACGTGCTGGAGGGACAGATTCATCACCCAGAGACTCCCTATGCTGTGGAACAAAATCCCGGTACATGTGAGGCAGAGCACCTCGCTGGCCTTGTTCAAGAGGAATCTTGACCAATGGATGGGAGATCGCAGATATACCCCAGGGATTACTTCAGTGTCACTGCTTGACAGAGGCACAGAAAAATGATAGGCATAGTTTTTATTCAAACTAAAGGGGTGGCGAAAGCCACATAACTATGGGCTAGGCTTATAAATGCCCTTGGGCAGATAGCCTAGTATGAACCTATGAACCTATGAACCTATGAGAGACGGGAGCTTTGAGCAGCCTATCTTTCCCTGGAGGAATGATTTCAGCCCAGAAGTTAGTAGTTTATTTGGCCATTTTTGGCTAATTTTGATTGTATCTGCTCTTTCTTTCTGAAAAAAAAAAAAAACAAAAAAAACAAAAATATATACTTTTTCCCACCTTTCTGAACTAGTATAGTCCAGTTTTCAGGGTATTGCTGAATCCAGGGCTGTGTTACAAGTTTCTGTGTTGCCCATACCTTACTTGGATAGAAGGAAGTTTCTCTGTTCACCTGTGAGAAAGGGGAGCTTTGAGCATCCTATCTGTCCCTGGAGGAGTGGTTTTCAGCCCAGAAGTTAGTAGTTTATTGGCCATTTTGGGCTAATATCTATCTCTTTCACTTCCCTGCTATAAAAACTGCATTTGTGTGGTTTTGCGCACCTGGCAGCGCTGTTTAGCTAGAGTTAAACTATTCTCGGCTCCAAGAAGTCTACTCTTCAATTTTTCCCTTGGAACTAGACAAACCTTCAACTTTAGCACTCAAACCATTCATTTCACAGTCAAGCACTTGCTTAAAACTCATAGCAAGCACTAATTAACCCTAGCACTAGACTACCCCTATACTATCCAGAAGGACAAGGCTCTCTATTTGTCCCCACCAGCCAATAAGAAAAACAGCTTACTCTACCTATTCAGGCATGTCCAAAAGGCAGTTTCCGGTGTACTCTCCAGTCCAACTGGTGAATCTGGGCATTTTGAGGCAATGTTACAACTGCCTCATGTACACAGACAGCCCTCTCCTCCTACCACCAAACACTAATATATGCGAGAGATGCAATTCTACAGCCAAACTGGAGGCAAAGCTCTCTCAACCCAAGAGTGGAACTGACAGTCAAGAGGAGAAGGGTAATATTTGCAACACACCACCAGTCTCACATAGACCTAATAAACCAACACTGGCAAATAACACACATGAATACATGAAAACATACAGGGAGGCTCTAAATAAAAATCTGCAAAAGCAACAGAGACCTCCAAAGCAGACATCCAAGCAACCTCCACACCCTATCACCAACCATGAAACACATACTTCACATAATCAGTGTACCACACAATCACAGCCCTTAACGCAAAATAACATACCCAACACACTAGTAATAGGTGACTCTATAGTTAGGCATACTGATGTCCCACTAACTAGGCTGGACAAGGAGAAGGTTACAGTTAGCTGCCTGTCAGGTGCCAGGATCCGCCACATAACACAAGCACTCAGGTCACTCCAGAACAAGTACAAATACGACTCTGTCATTGTCCATGTTGCTGTGAATGACTTGAGACGTACCTCCCTGGACTACATGAAAAGAGACATAGAAGAGCTCTCTGTAGCCCAGGCCAGTATGACCCTGACCCTGAGTAGCATCCTGCCCTCAACAAGAATGATGCCACAGTATAAAGAAAAAATTATCAATTTCAACAACTGGCTAAGTTTCTGGTGTCATTCAAAGGGGATTCAGTATCTGTCTGCCTGGGATGACATGCTCAACAAGCCACATTGCTTCGCAAGAGATGGCTTGCACCTGTCACCCTTAGGCTTTCAAATACTGCCCAAGGGTCTTGCCACCTCCATAGTGCCTTTTTTAGGCAAGGCTCAAAAGACAAACCCACCACCATAAATAGCACAAGTAACCAAAAACTGAGGGTAATGCTACTCAATGCCAGAAGTCTAAACCTCAAAATGCACACACTTGAGGCACTCCTCAGTTTGGAGAACATCAACATCTGTGCAGTAACAGAAACCTGGTTTAAGGCTCCTGAGAGCACCCCAGCACTACTAGGCTATAACTCATACCATACCTTTCGGCCACAGAACCAGGACCAAAACACAAAGGGCGGGGGTGTATTCATATTCATCAAGGATACCCACGCTTCCAGGTTAGTGGTGCAGCACAATGCATCAGAGATCATCCATGTGCAACTAACAATGGGCAAAACTGCAATCCAAATTGTAGCTTGCTACAGATCACCCACCATGGCCCAGGACCCCCATTCCACAATTCTGGAGACACTGGGAAATATGAAGGTCCTACCAAACACCCTAATATTGGGTGATTTCAATTACCCAAACATAAACTGGGAGAACTACTCAAGTACTAACTCCCTTGCCCAACGCTTCTTAGAATTTATAAACTCGACTTCCCTGGAGCAACTGGTCAACACCCCCACCAGAGGGAACAACATATTGGACCTGGTCATCACCAACATGGGCGACCGGTGTTCCACACCGGAGGCCAACTCCTCTCTGGTTAGATCAGACCATAGACTAATCACTCTGGATATCCACATTCAGCCCCCACCCCCAATCAAGGAAACCACCATGAAAAACTTTTCAAAAGCAAACTTCACGTTACTTAAGACCGAGGTGGAAAGGTTCACAGCCCTCATGATAAAGGACAATGCTGTTCAAGCTGCTGAAAACTTTACAAAGGCACTCTATGAGCATCTGCAGGAATGCATGGATCGTGCTATCCCAAGTGAAACCAAGACTCACTCCTCCAAGAAAAGGAAACCAATCTGGTGGACCCCTGCCATAAACAAGCTCTACAACAGAAGGAGGAAACTAGTACAGAAAAGAGTAAAATCCCAAGAAGGAAAGACATCCCTGATCAGTATCAGCAAGAAACTATGATCCCACATTAACTCATCCAGGGCTAGTTTCGAAATTGCCAATCACTCCAAAGATAACCACAAAGCGTTTTTCAGCTATGTCAAGAACCTAAGTGGAAACTCTCAGATCTGCTCTGAGTTAGTGCAGAATGGCACAAAATACACTGAACTGACTGATATTGCCAACATTCTGGCAGACAGGTTTAGTGCAAACTTCACCCCCCTCTCACCCCCTAAAGGGCCCATAACCATACCAGAAGAATGTATGGCCCCATCAATCACTGACACACAGGTTAAAAGAGCCCTATCCAAAGCCAAAAACACAGCTTTAATGGGATCAGAAGGTGTCCCAGGCTGTGTCTTACAAGAGATCCAAAATGAACTAACCCCTCCCCTAAACACACTGTTCAAACTCAGCCTCTCTACAGGCTACGTACCCACAGAGTGGTGCACAGCAACAGTTATCTCGCTCCACAAAAGTGGAGCCACAAAGGACCCCGGGAACTATCGCCCTATAAGCCTGACTAGCCTGGTCTGCAAGGCTATGGAATGCATCATCATGGAACTCATTAAAAGAGACATTGGGAACATAAAAACCTTGGACCCTACCCAGTTTGGCTTTGTTAAGGGTAGACCATGCCTCCTAAATCTGGTGGACTTCTTTGAGACAGCTACCAAGGCATTAGATGAGGGAAAAGAGGTCCACACAGCCTTCCTAGATGTCACAAAGGCTTTTGACACCATTCCCCATTCTAGTATTATAGACAAGCTTACCAGCTTGAACATAAACCCTTACGTCATGAGATGGGTTGTAACTGTCTCATGGATAGAACCCACATGGTGAGAGTTGCAGGCTCTATGTCTGACTCTAAACCGGTTACAAGTGGCGTCCCCCAGGGCTCGGTCCTAGGACCCATCCTGTTCGGTATATACTTCTCACAGGTACAGGCAAGCATAGGAGGACTATGGCTGACCAAGTTCACAGATGACTGCAAACTAGGGGCCATAATTGATTCTCCGTCTGATACAGATACCCTCCAGATGGGTCTCACTGAGACGGATACCTGGTGTCAAAATCATGGCCTCAAGCTAAATGCCAAAAAGTGCATAGTCATCCCCTTTGGAAAAAACGAAGTACCTGCGAACTACCACATAGGTGGTAGTCCCCTAAATACAGAAAATGTGATAAGGGATCTGGGGACCCAAGTAGATAGTAATCTCTCCTTTGATAATCATATTGCCAAGGTCTTAGAAAATCCTTCTATGTGACCCACTTAATCACAAAAGGGTTCATATCTAGAACAAAAGAGGTTATTGTGCCTCTCTACTCATCACTCATTAGACCCATCATAGAATACAATGCCCCATTTGGGATGTACCTTACAAGACACCTGCAACAGGTGGAAAGACCACAAAAGTACCTCACCAAGAGGATTACTTACCTCAAACAGATGCTATATGCAGCCCGACTCAAGAAACTCCAGCTGTACTCGGTTGCATACTGCTTACTCAGAGGTGATCTCTGCCTGACATACAAGGCCATGTCCAACCCAAAATTGATGGACATGCTCCAGCTAAAAAAAACAAATCCAGGAGAGCCACATGCTCTAGAGATATAAACCTCACCACAACGATAAATAGGACAGGCTGGAGGGATAGCTTCTTGTACCAGAGACTCCCCATGCTTTGGAACAGGATTCCAATATACATCCAGCAGAGCCCCTTACTAACACTCTTCATTAGAAACCTTGATGGGTGGATGGGAAACAGAAAATTTACCACGGGGATCACTGCAGTGGCTCTGCTGGACAGTGGTGCAGGGAACTAATGGCTCTGCTGGACAGAGGCACAGGGAACTAATCTAAGGGGGTGGTGAAAGTCAACACATTCTGGCTAGGCTTATAAATGCCCTTGGGCAGATAGCCTAGTACTTACCTATGAAGCTATGAACCTAAATAATACTTGTATTTCTCAAATACAATGCAGAAAAATCACTGCAGTTCTTGTTAAAATATCTTCAGTCTATTGTTCTTTAATGTATGAATGACTGATGCAACATAAAAAAAGATTTTTAATTTATTTTTAGTAGTCTCCTAAAGCTAATTTTTCTATTTATAAATTACAATAACACTGATTAAACTGTAACAGACTCATTCACTAGGGTAGGGACTAAGGACTGCATTTTTCTGAAAGCTTATTTCCCCTGCCACACCACACATGTAGTCTGTTGCAATAATTTTAAAGTCACTGCTGTTACTATAGCTGCAGACTTGTAACCTTGTTGAGACAGCTCCCGTAACATAGGCTCATTCCTTCATTGCATTGCAATACTTTAGCATAGCAAAGTAATTGCATTATTTTACTGACTGGGCATTGGGTCAGCATGCATACCTCTCAACTGTACAGATTTTCACAGAATGTCTAGATTTTTGCCTCATATGTTTGGTCCATTTTTCACAAGGTTGTGGTTTTCTAGCAAATCCCTGGCAAATCTTTGAAAATTAAAGTCAGAAAATAATGACAGGTATTTGAGTTTCAGACGTTATACCCTTCAGAAATTTCATGCTAATGTAAAACATATTATTCAACTTTCTAAGTTTATAAGAGCAATATTTACAATTTGTTCCTACTTTTGGGCCTTTATCCTCTGTTATTTATGACTTTGTCATGATTTCTTGTGTTAAGAGGTTGAGAGGTATGTCAGTGCATTTATTCCGTTTCCCTCCCTAAAAAATGATAAAGTAAATAGATGTATTAATATTTTTAAAAGTTCTTATTATGTGTGGATTTCTAACCTGTTTCTTAATTATGTTTTGAGATAGGGTATATCTCTTTTTTTCTTACCTGAATTTCAAGAGGCTTGCAAAAATCACATTTACAGGATAAAGACAATGGAACCCTGCAGAAAATGAAACCAGTAAAACATAATCTGGTAACTCTGTAATCTACAAACCTACACTAATCCTTAAATCACCCCTCACCAAAATTTGTGCTCAGTAAATCTGTTGTGAGCTTACTTTCATCCTCTCTGTCTGGAAAGCTTAATTATATTTTCGCAGTCGTAAGTCCTTTGCACTTAGAAGAAAATAGATTTTTTTTATGAATCAAGTAGGAAACTGTAATAAAAGCTAAGTACTTTTATTTAGTTAGACCTTTTGTCTTCCTGCTCTCTTTCAGTACTGAACAGACCACAATTCTGCTTGCATAGTCTCATCCCTTCTCTGGTACAACTTTCCTGCCCTCAATTCTGAAAGACTACAGCCACACTCCATTACCTTATAAAAACTTAATTGGCCTGTATTGCATATTACAAAAGATGTGTTACTGCAAGTTTGCTATATATCAAAAGCATAAATAGCACTGCAGTTTTTCACATCTATTTCAACACAGTACTATGTCTCAGTCAGCCCATCTTGCTATGTGGTGATGTCTATTAAAGTTAACTGACAACATCAAAAGCTCCAAACTGTGCCTCATATCCATCACTGCTTCATTTATCTAACAGTTTTGTCCTTGACAGAGTACATATCCCAGGAGCACAACTTGTAGGACAAAATGCTGTAGTTGAATGCACAAGGTATTCAAAACAGGCAGAATATACATTAGATATTGGCTTTTTAATTGTGAACATAACATTTTGCAATCTTTGAAATCTGACTATGTCTAATACTTAAAGACAAGAAAGCTTGATGCCAGCTTACAAGCTGTTCAGATTTAATTGGCCATATAAAGGTGGTGATAGGGTTAGTACTTATGTTATTTTTGATTTGTTCATTGAAAAGTTGGGCTGCCTCAGGCCTTTTCAGGCATGACCAAAAACCAAGACACTGTGCATAAATGGAAAACTTTTGGGATAAATTCTGAACAGAAAAGGTAGTAACCATACAATATTACTAAACACAAAAGTAGTAATCTTACAATGTTATGCATAGTAACAGCACACAAACAAAATAATCATAAGCATAGATTGACAATAAATATACAGAAATAATATATATAACTATCGAGAAGTGCACATTTAGGCAGAGGTTTGGTAGTGCACTTCATTAACAACTTACACATTAGTTTACTGAGACGTACACATTTAGGCAGAGGTTTGAGAGTACACTTCACTAACAACTTACACAGTTCACTGAGAAGTGCACATTTAGTCAGAGGTTTGACAGTACACTTCATTAACAACTTACACATTAGTTTACTGAGAAGTGTACATTTCGGCAGAGGTTTGACAGTACACTTCACTAACAACTTACACAGTTCACTGAGAAGTGCACATTTAGTCAGAGGTTTGACAGTACACTTCATTAACAACTTACACATTAGTTTACTGAGACGTACACATTTAGGCAGAGGTTTGACAGTCCACTTCACTAACAACTTACACAGTTTACTGAGAAGTGAACATTTAGGCAGAGGTTTGAAAGTACACCACTAACACCTTAATCATTAGTTTACCGAGAAGTGCATATTTAGGCAGAGGTTTGACAGTACAATTCATTAACAACATACTCATTAGATTACTGAGAAGTGCACATTTAGGCAGAGGTCTGACTACACCACTAAAAAATTACACAGTTTACTGAGAAGTGCACATTTAGGCAGAGGTTTGACATTACACTTCATTAACAACTTACACATTATTTTACTGAGAAGTGTATATTTAGGCAGTGGTTTGACAGTGCACTTCACTAACAACTTACACATTAGTTTACTGAGAAGTGCACATTTAGTCAGAGGTTTGACAGTACACTTCACTACCAGCTTACACATTAGTTTACTAATAATTGCACATTTAGGCAGAGGTTTGACAGTGCACTTCATTAACAACTTACACAGTTTACTGACCAGTGCACATTTAGGCAGAGGTTTGACAGTACACTTCAATAACAACTTACACATTAGTTAACTGATGAGTGCACATTTAGGCAGAGGTTTGACAGTACACCACTAAGAACTTACACATTAGTTTTTCTGAGAAGTGCACATTTAGGCTGAGGTTTGACAGTACACTTCAATAACAGCTTACACATTAGAGTCTACTGAAAAGTGCACATTTAGGCAGAGGTTTGACAGTACACTTCACTAACAACTTACACATTAGTTTTTCTGAGAAGTGTACATTTAGGTTGAGGTTTGACAATACACCACTAACAACATACACATTAGTTTATAGATGTGCACATTTATGCAGAGGTTTGACAGTACACTTCACTAACAACTTACACATTAGTTTATTGAGAAGGGCACATTTAGGTAGAGGTGTGACAGTGCACTTCACTAACAACTTACACATTAGTTTACTGACCAGTGCACATTTAGGTAGAGGTTTGACAGTACACTTTATTAACAACTTACACAGTTTACTGAGAAGTGCACATTTAGGCAGAGGTTTGACAGTGCACTTCCCTAACAACTTACACATTAGTTTACTGAGAAGTGCTCATTTAGTCAGAGGTTTGACAGTACACTTCACTAACAACTTACAAATTAGTTTTTCTGAGAAGTACACATTTAGGCAGAGGGTGAGAGTAAACGCCACTAAAACTTACACATTAGTTCACTGAGAAGTGCAGATTTAGGCAGAGGTTTGACAGTACACTTCAATAACAACTTACACAGCTAACTGAGAAGTGCACATTTAGGTAGAGGTCTGACAGTACACTTCACTAACAACTTACACATTAGTTTAGAGAAGTGCACATTTAGGCAGAAGTTTGACAGTACACTTCATTAACAACTTAGTTTACTGAGAAGTGCACATTTAGGCAGAGGTTTGACAGTGCACTTCATTTATAACTTACATATGTTTACTGAGAAGTGCAAATTTAGGTAGAGGTCTGACAGTACACTTCATTAACAACTTACACAGTTTACTGAGAAGTACACATTTAGGTAGAGGTTTGACAGTACACTTCACTGACAACTTACACATTAGTTTACTGAGAACTGTACATTTAGGCAGAGGTTTGACAGTGCACTTCACTGACAACTTACACAGTTTACTGAAAAGTGCACATTTAGGAAGAGGTTTGATAACACACCACTAACAACTTGCACATTAGTTTACTGAGAAGTGTACATTTAGGCAGAGGTTTGACAGTGCACTTCATTAACAACTTACACATTAGTTTACTGAGAAGTGCAAATTTAGGCAGGGGATTGACTGTTCACTTCATTAACAATTTACACATTAGTTTACTGAGGAGTGACATTTAGGCTAAGGTTTGACAGTGCACTTCATTAACAACTTACACAGTTTACTGAGAAGTGCAAATTTAGGCAGAGATTTGACAGTAAACTTCATTAACAACTAACACAGTTTAAAGAAAAGTAAACAATTAGGAAGAGGTTTGACAGTGAACTGCACTAACAACTTACCCATTAGTTTACTGACAAGTGCACATTTAGGCAGAAGTTTGACAGTACACTTCACTGACAACTTACACATTAGTTTACTGAGACGTGCACATTGAGACAGAGGCTTGACAGTACACTTCATTAACAACGTACATACTGAGAAGTGCATATTAAGGCAGAGGTTTTTACAGTACACTTCATTAACAACTTACATGAGTTTAAAGAGAAGTGCACATTTACACAGAGGTTTGACAGTACACTTCACTGACAAATTACACATTAGTTTACTGAGAACTGCACATTTAGTAAGAGGTTTGACAGTACACTTCACTAACAACTTATACATTAGTTTACTGAGAAGTGCACATTTAGGCAGAGGTTTGACAGTACACTTCACTAACAACTTACACATTAGTTTACTAATAATTGCACATTTAGGCAGAGGTTTGACAGTGCACTTCATTAACAACTTACACAGTTTACTGACCAGTGCACATTTAGGCAGAGGTTTGACAGTACACTTCACTAACAACTTACACATTAGTTTTTCTGAGAAGTGCACATTTAGGCTGAGGTTTGACAGTACACTTCAGTAACAACTTACACATTAGTTTACTAATAATTGCACATTTAGGCAGAGGTTTGACAGTGCACTTCATTAACAACTTACACAGTTTACTGACGAGTGCACATTTAGGCAGAGGTTTGACAGTACACTTCAATAACAACTTACACATTAGTTAACTGATGAGTGCACATTTAGGCAGAGGTTTGACAGTACACCACTAAGAACTTACACATTAGTTTTTCTGAGAAGTGCACATTTAGGCTGAGGTTTGACAGTACACTTCAATAACAGCTTACACATTAGAGTCTACTGAAAAGTGCACATTTAGGCAGAGGTTTGACAGTACACTTCACTAACAACTTACACATTAGTTTTTCTGAGAAGTGTACATTTAGGTTGAGGTTTGACAATACACCACTAACAACATACACATTAGTTTATAGATGTGCACATTTATGCAGAGGTTTGACAGTACACTTCACTAACAACTTACACATTAGTTTATTGAGAAGGGCACATTTAGGTAGAGGTGTGACAGTGCACTTCACTAACAACTTACACATTAGTTTACTGACCAGTGCACATTTAGGTAGAGGTTTGACAGTACACTTTATTAACAACTTACACAGTTTACTGAGAAGTGCACATTTAGGCAGAGGTTTGACAGTGCACTTCCCTAACAACTTACACATTAGTTTACTGAGAAGTGCTCATTTAGTCAGAGGTTTGACAGTACACTTCACTAACAACTTACAAATTAGTTTTTCTGAGAAGTACACATTTAGGCAGAGGGTGAGAGTAAACGCCACTAAAAACTTACACATTAGTTCACTGAGAAGTGCAGATTTAGGCAGAGGTTTGACAGTACACTTCAATAACAACTTACACAGCTAACTGAGAAGTGCACATTTAGGTAGAGGTCTGACAGTACACTTCACTAACAACTTACACATTAGTTTAGAGAAGTGCACATTTAGGCAGAAGTTTGACAGTACACTTCATTAACAACTTAGTTTACTGAGAAGTGCACATTTAGGCAGAGGTTTGACAGTGCACTTCATTTATAACTTACATATGTTTACTGAGAAGTGCAAATTTAGGTAGAGGTCTGACAGTACACTTCATTAACAACTTACACAGTTTACTGAGAAGTACACATTTAGGTAGAGGTTTGACAGTACACTTCACTGACAACTTACACATTAGTTTACTGAGAACTGTACATTTAGGCAGAGGTTTGACAGTGCACTTCACTGACAACTTACACAGTTTACTGAAAAGTGCACATTTAGGAAGAGGTTTGATAGCACACCACTAACAACTTGCACATTAGTTTACTGAGAAGTGTACATTTAGGCAGAGGTTTGACAGTGCACTTCATTAACAACTTACACATTAGTTTACTGAGAAGTGCAAATTTAGGCAGGGGATTGACTGTTCACTTCATTAACAATTTACACATTAGTTTACCGAGGAGTGACATTTAGGCTAAGGTTTGACAGTGCACTTCATTAACAACTTACACAGTTTACTGAGAAGTGCAAATTTAGGCAGAGATTTGACAGTAAACTTCATTAACAACTAACACAGTTTAAAGAAAAGTAAACAATTAGGAAGAGGTTTGACAGTGAACTGCACTAACAACTTACCCATTAGTTTACTGACAAGTGCACATTTAGGCAGAAGTTTGACAGTACACTTCACTGACAACTTACACATTAGTTTACTGAGACGTGCACATTGAGACAGAGGCTTGACAGTACACTTCATTAACAACGTACATACTGAGAAGTGCATATTAAGGCAGAGGTTTTTACAGTACACTTCATTAACAACTTACATGAGTTTAAAGAGAAGTGCACATTTACACAGAGGTTTGACAGTACACTTCACTGACAAATTACACATTAGTTTACTGAGAACTGCACATTTAGTAAGAGGTTTGACAGTACACTTCACTAACAACTTATACATTAGTTTACTGAGAAGTGCACATTTAGGCAGAGGTTTGACAGTACACTTCACTAACAACGAGAAGTGCACATTTAGGCAGAGGTTTGACAGTGCACTTCACTAACAACTTACACATTAGTTTACTGAGAAGTGCACATTTAAGCAAAGGTTTGACTTTACACTAATAACTTACAAAAAAGTTTACATAGAAGTGTACATTTAGGCAGAGGACTGGCATTACACTTCATTAACAACTTACACGAGATTAAAGAGAAGTGCACATTTACACAGAGGTTTGACAGTACACTTCACTGACAAATTACACATTAGTTTACTGAGAACTGCACATTTAGGCAGACGGTTGACAGTACACTTCTTTAACAACTAACAAATTAGTTTACTGAGAAGTGCACATTTAGGCAGAGGTTTGAAGGTACACCATTAACAACTTACATATTAGTTGACTGAGAAGTGCACATTTACGCAGAGATTTGACAGGAAACTTCATTAACAACTTACACATTAGTTCACTGAGAAGTACACATTTAGGTAGAGGTTTGACAGTACACTTCACTAGCAACTTACACAGTTTACTGAGAAGTGCACATTTAGGTAGAGGTTTGACAGTACACTTCACTAACAACTTACACATTAGTTGACTGAGAAGTGCAAATTTAGCAGAGGTTTGACAGGAAACTTCGTTAACAACTTACACATTAGTTCACTGAGAAGTGCACATTTACGCAGAAGTTTGACAGTACACTTCACTGACAAATTACACATTAGTTTACTGAGAACTGCACATTTAGACAGACGTTTGACAGTACACTTCTTTAACAACTTACAAATTAGTTTACTGAAAAGTGTATTTTTAGGCAGAGGTTTGAAGGTACACCATTAACAACTTACACATTAGTTCACTGAGAAGTACACATTTAGGTAGAGGTTAGACAGTACACTTCACTAACAGCTTACACAGTTTACTAAGAAGTGCACATTTAGATAGAGGTTTGACAGTACACTTCACTAACAGCTTACACTTTAGTTGACTGAGAAGTGTACATTTAGGCAGAGGTTTGACAGGAAAGTTCATTAACAGTTTACACATTAGTTCACTGAGAAGTATACATTTAGGTAGAGGTTTGACTACACTTCACTAACAACTTACACAGTTCACTGAGAAGTACACATTTAGGTAGAGGTTTGACAGTACACTTCACTAACAACTTACACATTAGTTTACTGAGAAGTGCACATTTAGGCAGAGGTTTGGCAGTACACTTCCTTAACAACTTACACAGTTTACTGAGAAGTGCACATTTAGGCAGAGGTTTGACAGTAAACTAAACTAACAACTTACACATTAGTTCACTGAGAAGTATACATTTAGGTAGAGGTTTGACTACACTTCACTAACAACTTACACAGTTCACTGAGATGTACACATTTAGGCAAAGGTTTGACAGTACATTTCATTAACATCTTACAAATTAGTTTACTGAGAAGTGCAAATTTAGGCAGAGGTTTAACAGCACTCTTCACTAACAACTTACACATTAGTTTAATGAGAAGTACACATTTAGGCATAGGACTGACAGTACACTTCACTAACAAGTAACGTAGTTAACAGAAATGCACATTTAGGTGGCGGTTTAACAATACACCACTAACAACTTACACATTAGTTTACTGAAAAGTGCACATTTAGGCAGAGGTTTGACAGTACACAACATTAACAACTTACACATTTTTTTACTGAGAAGTGCACATTTAGGCAGAGGTTTAACAGTACACTTCACCAACAACTTACACATTAATTTACTGAGAAGTGTACATTTCGGCAGAGGTTTGATAGTACACTTCACTAATAACTTACACAGTTAACAGAGAAGTGAACATTTAGGCAGTGGTTTGACGGTACACTTCACTAACAATGTACACAGTAGATTACTGAGAAGTGCACATTTAGGCAGAGGTTTGACAGTACCCATCAGTAACAACTTACACATTAGTTTACTGAGAAGTTCACAATCAGTGAGAGGTTTGGCAGTACCCTTCACTAAC
Organism: Protopterus annectens; assembly: GCF_019279795.1. Classification (NCBI taxonomy): domain Eukaryota; kingdom Metazoa; phylum Chordata; order Ceratodontiformes; family Protopteridae; genus Protopterus; species Protopterus annectens. The sequence continues at coordinate 1,143,250,632 of NC_056732.1, read as the reverse complement.
AACTTACACAGTTTACTGAGAAGTGTATATTTAGGCAGAGGTTTGACAGTACACTTCATTAGGAACTTACACTTTAGTTTACTGAGAAGTGCACATTTAGGTATAGGTCTGACAGTGCACTTCACTAACAATGTACACATTAGTTTACTGAGAAGTGCACATTTAGGCAGAAGTTTGACAATACACTTCACACACAACTTACACATTAGTTTACTTAGAAATGCAGATTTAGGCAGAGGTTTGACAGTACACCACTAACAACGTACACATTAGTTTACTGAAAAGTGCACATTTAGGCAGAGGTCTGACTGTGCACTTCACTAACAACTTACACATTAGTTTTTCTGAGAAGTGTACATTTAGGCAAGGGTTTGACAGTACACTTCATTAACAACTTATACAGTTTACTCAGAAGTGCACATTTAGTCAGAGGTTGGACAGTACACTTCTCTAACAACTTAGACATTAGTTTAGTGTGAAGTGCACATTTAGGCAGAGGTTTGACAATATACTTCACTAACAACGTACACATTAGTTTACTGAGAAGTGCACATTTAGGCAGAGGTTTGACAATACACTTCACTAACAACTTACTCATTAGTTTACTGTAAAGTGCACATTTAGGCAGAGGTTTGACAGTACACCACTAACAACTTACACAATAGTTTACTGAGAAGTGTACATTTAGGCAGAGGTTTGACAGTGCACTTCATTCACAACTTACACATTATTTTACTGAGAAGTGCACATTTAGGCAGAAGTTTGACAGTACACTTCACTAACACCTTACACATTAGTTTACTGTGAAGTGTACATTTAGGCAGAGGTTTGACAGTGCACTTCATTAACAACTTACACATTAGTTCATAGGTTCATAGGTTCATAGGTTCATACTAGGCTATCTGCCCTAGGGCATTTATAAGCCTAGCCAGAGTGTGTTTGGCTTTCGCCACCCATTTTAAATTAATTTTGCTATGCCCTTTTTTGAGGTTAGTATACTGTGCCTCTGTCTAACAGTGACACAGAAGTGATACCGGGGTAAACCTACTATCTCCCATCCACTCATCAAGATTCCTCTTGAAGAGAGTCAATGAGGGACTCTGCCTAACCTGGACTGGGATTTTATTCCAGAGTGAAGGGAGCCTCTGGGTTATGAATCTGTCCCTCCAGCATGTCCTATTTATTTCAGTGCTGAGGTTCAAGTGTCTCAAGCACGTAGCTCGATGGGATTTGGATTTTCTGAGGTGCAGCATGTCCATTAATTCCGGGTTGGACATGGCTTTATAGGTCAGGCACAGATCGCCTCTGAGCAGGCGGTATGCCACTGAGTAGAGCTAGAGTTTCTTTAACCGGGCAGCATATGGCATCTGTTTGAGCCCTTTGATCCTCTTGGTGAGGTACTTTTGGGGTCTTTCCAGTTGCTGCAGGTGTCTGGTAAGGTACATCCCAAAAGGGGCATTGTACTCAATTATGGGCCTGATGAGGGATGAGTAAAGAGGCACGATGACCTCCCTGATCTAGATGTGAATCCCTTCATGATTAGGTGGGCTATATAAAATGATTTTCTAACCACTTTGGCCACGTGGTTGTCAAATGAGAGATTGCTATCAACTTGGGTCCCCAGGTCCCTAATTACTTCTTCTGTACTTAATGGATTACCACCTATGTGGTAATTTGTGGGCACTTTGTTTTTGCCAAAGGGGATGACTATACACTTTTTGGCATTTAGCTTGAGGCCATGGCTCTGGCACCAGTTGTCTGTTTCTATGAGGCCCTTTTGTAGGATGCTTGTGTCGGCTGGAGAATCGATTATGGCGCCCAGTTTGCAGTCATCTGCGAACTTGGTCAGCCGCAGTCCTTCCGTGTTAGCCTGTACCTCTGAGAAATATATACCGAACAAGAGAGTTCCCAGGACTGAGCCTTGTGGGACGCCACTTGAAACTGGTTTGGAGTCTGACATGGCTCCAGCAATTCTAACCATGTGGGTTCTGTCCTTGAGCCAGTTTGCAACCCATCTAGTGACATAGGGGTTTATATTTAAGCTGGTGAGCTTATCTATAATGCCCGAGTGGGGTATTGTATCGAAGGCTTTTGCAAGGTCCAGGTAGTCTGTGTGGACCACCTTCCCCTCGTCAATGGCCTTGGTGACTGTTTCAAAGAAATCAACCAGGTTTAAGAGGCAGGATCTGCCCTTAACAAAGCCTAACTGGGTAGGATCCATTGTCTGTAGGTCCCCAATATCTTTATTTATGAGGTCCATGATGATCCTTTCAATAGCTTTGGAGACCAAGCTAGTCAGGCTTATGGGGCAATAGTTTCCAGGATCCGTTGAGGCACCACCTTTGTGGAGAGGGACCACTGTTGCTGTACGCCACTCTTTGGGTACATATCCTGTAGTAAGGCTGAGATTGAACAGTAGTTTTATGTTTGGGTTTAGTTCTTCTTGGAGTTCATGTAGGACGCTGCCCGGGACACCGTCTGGTCCAATTGATGCTGTGTTTTTTGCTTTGGACAGGTTGGCTCTTACCTGAGCATCTGAGATGTCAGGGGGGGCAGCACTCTGCTGGGATAAATATTTGCCCTTTTGGTGGGGAAGGGGGGGAGAAGTTTGCGCTGAACCTGTCAGCTAGGATGTTGGCAATGTCTGTGGGTTCGGTGTATTTTTTGTCATTTTGGACTAATTCTGAGCATATCTGGGAATTCCCACCCAGGTTCCTAGCATAACTAAAGAAAGCCTTGTGATTATCCTTAGTGTCCTGTGCAATTTTTCTCTCGAAGCTGGCCTTAGACGATTTTATGAGTGCCCGTAGTTTTTTGCTAATACTGATCAGAGATGCCTTCCCTTTTTGGGATTTTGCTCTATCATGTAGTAGCTTCCTCCTTCTTTTGTATAGTTTGTTTATGGCTGGGGTCCACCAGACAGGTTGCCTAACTTTGGAGGATTGGGTCTTGGTTTTATTTGGGATTGCATGATCCATGCATTCCTGAAGGTGTTCATAGAATGCATTTATAAAGGATTCTGCAGTCTGGGCCATATTTTCCACAGGCCCGGGGGCTTTGAAGGATTCCACCTCGCTTTCGAGGAGTGTGAAATTTGCTTTAGAGAAGTTTTTCACTGTGGTTTTCTGGGCAGGGGATGGGGTCGGGATGTGAATATCTAGTGAGATTAGTTTATGGTCTGATCTTACCAGTGAGGGATGCACTTCTGGTCTGGAGCATGGAGTCCCCATGTTGGTGATGATCAGGTCCAGTATGTTTTCCCCTCTTGTGAGAGTGGTAACAAGTTGTTCTATAGCATTTGAGTTTATAAATTCTAGGAACCTTCGGGCTAGGGAGTTGGAGCTAGAGTAATGCTCCCAGTCTATGTTAGGGTAGTTGAAGTCACACAATATAATGGTGTTTGGAAAGACCTTCATATTTTCCAATGTTCTCAGGAAGGCTGAGTGGGGTTCCTGAGTTTGGGAGAGTGGTCTGTAGCAGGCTATAACCTGGAAGGCAGTTTTACCCACTGTTAGTTGACATGGATAGTCTCTGATGCTTCGTGCTGTGCCACCAACCTGGAGGTGTGGGTATCTTTGACTAATATTGATACTCCCCCTCCTTTTGTGGTTCAGTCCAAGTTTTGGGGCCGAAAACCATGGTATGAGGTATAACCTGGTACTGCTGGGGTGCTCTCGGGAGCCTTGCACCAGGTTTCTGTTACTGCACAGATATCGATGTTCTCCATGCTAAGGAGAGTTTTGAGTGCATGCATCTTGAGGTTTAGACTTCTGGCGTTGAGTAGCATTACTCTTAGTTTCTTATACCTTGTAATACCTATGGAGGTGGGTTTGACTTTTGAGCCTTGCCTAAAAAAGGCACTATGGGGGTGGCAAAAGCCTTTGCCAATATCCGAAAGCCCAGGGGTGACAGGTGCAAGCCGTCCCTAGCAAAGCATCGTGGCTTGTCTAGCATGTCATCCCAGGCAGTCAGGCATTGGATCCACTTTGAATGACACCAATACCTAAGCCAATTGTTGAAATTGTTCATCTTGTCTTCATATTGTGGCATCATTCTTGGTGAGGGTAAGATGCTACTCAAGGACAGGGTCAAACTTGCCTGGGCTACATGCTCAGAGAGCTCCTCTATGTCTCTTTTCATGTAGTCCAGGGAGGTACGTCTCAGGTCATTCACAGCAGCATGGAGAATGACTGAGTCATATTTGTACTTGCCTTGGAGTGACCTGAGTGCTTGTGTTATGCGGCGGATCCTAGCGCACGACAGGCAGCTCACCATGACCTTCTCCTTGTTCAGCCTGGTGAGCGGGACGTCAGTGTGCCTGATGATAAAGTCACCTATTACAAGTGTATCAGGTGTGTTGTTTAGCCTTAAGGGCTGTGACTGTTCAGCACACTGGCTTTGTGAGCTATGTGTTGCAACTGTTTTGTTTTGGAGTAGCGGTTGCTTGGGTGTCTGCTTTGGAGGTCTCTGCTGCTTAGGCAAATTTTTATTTAGAGCCTCCGAGTATGTTTTTGTGTGTTTATGTGTTTGGTTTGCTGTCGTGTTAGGTCTATGTGAGACTGGAATTGTAGTGAGTGTGGTTTCCTTCTCCTCCTGACTGGTTACGCCAGTACTGAGTTGAGAGAGCTTAGCCTCCAGTTTGGCTATATGGTTGCATCTCTCACATGTGTTGGAATTTGTTGGGAGGAGGAGAGGGTTGTCTGTGTACATGAGGCAGTTGTAACATTGCCCCAAGATTCCCAGATTCTCCAACTGGACCGGAGAGGAGACTGACAACTGACCTTTGGACATGCTAGATTAGTATTGGGAATTTCTTTATAATTGAAAAATGGGCCAATGGGGAACAAAGTACTCAAAGGGAGTTTGTGAGGGTGTAGTGCTTTTAATTTTTTAGTGCTGACTTATATAATTGCTTTAGTGAGCAAGTGCCAGGTTTTAGAGTGGGAATAGGGTGTTTATTATGAGAACTAGATCAGTTCTAAGGGAAAAAGTGAAGAGATACTTTGTGGAGCCGAGAATGGTTTAAATCCAATTAAGCGGTGCTGCCCAATGGTGCGCTATGCGCAAAATCGCGCAAATCCACGCTAAAGCGGGTTTTATACAGGAGGACTTGAAAGAGCTAAAAATTGGCCCAAAACGGCCAATAGACTACCAGATTCTTGTTCTGGGAACACTCCTCCAGGGATAGATAGGCTGCTCCAAGCTCCCCAATGCCAATGGTGAACAAAGAAGCCTCCCTTTATCCAAGAAAGGAAATGGGCAACACAGGAACTTTCCAAAGGTCCAGAATACAGCAAAGCCTGTATTTGGACTACTCTAGGTCAGGAAAGACGGGAAACAAGGCAAATGTTTTTTTTCTTTTTTTCAACAAACAGCAGGAAAATGGAATAAATATGTAACACAGGCTAGTGCACTTGAGTGTATAGCCTCAACAGGTAAATGCAACAAACAGGACAAACATTAAGAGTGCAGGTGCAAAAACAACTTTAAACAGTTTGAAACAGTTCATGAAGCAGAAATACTTGCAGTTTAGCTAGCTCGGACAGTCTCCCAGGTAGTAGCAGGAAAACAAACACTTTTATCATGTTAATAGTCACTCTTTTAGCCTCTCTGCTGCTAGCACCACTCTGCAGGACCACAAGGAGCTTGGCTGAGTAGAAACAAGTGCAAAAACTGCGCCAAAGTGGGTTTTATACAGGTGGACTTGAAAGAGCTAGAAATTGGCCCAAAACGGCCAATAGACTACCAGATTCTTGTGCTGGGAACACTTCTCCAGGGATAGATAGGCTGCCCCAAGCTCCCCACTGCCACTGGTGAACAAAGAAGCCTCCCTTTATCCAAGAAAGAAAATGGGCAACACAGGAACTTTCCAAAAGTCCAGAATACAGCAAAGCCTGTGTTTGGACTACTCTAGGCCAGGAAAGATGGGAAACAAGGATATTTTTTTTTTCTTTTTTCTTTTTTTGCAACAAACAGCAGGAAAGTGCAATAAATATGTAACACAGGCTAGCGCACTTGAGTGTGTAACCTCAACAGGTAAATCCAACAAACAGGGCAAACTTTAAAAGTGCAGGTGGAAAAACAACTTTATACAGTTTAAAACAGTTCAAGAAGCAGAAATACCTACAGTTTAGCAAGATCGGACAATTGCCCAGGTAGTAGCAGGAAAAAAAAAAACTTTTATCAGGTTAGAAGTCGCTCTTTTAGCCTCTCTGCTGCTAGCACCACTCTGCAGGTCCATGAAGAGCTTGGCTGAGTAGGAATAAGCGCACAAACTGTGCCAAAGCGGGTTTTATACAGGGGGACTTGAGCCTCCATTTATTCAAGAAAGGAAATGGGCAACACAGGAACTTTCCAAAAGTCCAGAATACAGCAAAGCCTGTATTTGGAATACTCTAGGTCAGGAAAGATGGGAAACAAGGATATATATATATTTTTTTGCAACAAACAGCAGGAAAAATGCAATAAATATGTAACCCAAGCTAGCGCACTTGAGTGTGTAGCCTCAACAGGTAAATGCAACAAACAGGACAAACTTTAAATTACAAGCGCAAAAGCTTGCTAAAGCTGGCTTTAAAGCAGGGGGTTAGAAAGAGATAGGAAATGGCCCAAAACAGCCAATAAGCTACAGGTCACTGGGCTGGAACCACTCCTTAAGGGACAGATAGGCTGATCAGAGCTCCCCACTCTCACTGGTGAACAAAGAAGCTTCCTCCTATCCAAATAAGGATATGGGCAACACAGGAACTATGACACAGCCCAGAGATCAGCAATACCTGAAGACTGGACTATTCTAGTTTGGTAAAGGCGGGAAACAAGGATTTTTTTTTTTTACAAAGTAGCAGAAATTAGGTACAGAAACACAATAAATGCTTTAATTCGGCTAGCACACTTGAGTGTGTAGCCTACCAGGTAAACTAAGCAAAAACAAACTTTAAAAGTGTAAACAAACTCAGAAATACAGGCAGGAATACAATAAAATGACTTTGCAGAGCTCATTTAGTTAAAGAAACAGAGAAGTCTATATACACAGAAAAGCAGCTAAAACAAACAAACACTTCAGATGCAGTGCAACCTAGAGCACTTGAGCTGAAGCAATATTAAGGCAATTACAGTTATAATAAATGCTCTGAAATATACTCTATATTTCCAAAATGTTTGAGAAGCACAGTCAGAACACAAGGAGGTTCAGGCAAAAAAAAAAAAAAGTTTTTTTTTTTTTTTTTTTGGAAGGGAAAAAGGAGAAACAGAAGGCCTTATCAAATGTTCTCTCTGTACTAGGTAGAATGAGCTAATGACACTAGACTGGGAGGAGTGTCACAGATCAGATTTACAGTAGGGGTGGGCAACTGCAAAGCCACCAAGTATAAGAGCAAGACACCAACTGGGCGGGAGGATGTTGACAATAGCCTACAGCCAGTAGCACTAGAGAAAGCCACAAACAGATAAAGATTTGTAAAGATACAGAATGCTTTTAACTGCAGACAAATCAGTTACTTGTGCAGATTAGTTAATAGCAATAAAATACACTTGAAGACTAAAAAGCAGCCAATAAAAGTGCTATATATTAAATGTTAAAAACAATAATCTGTATAAATAATAAAAAAAACAGGATACTTATATATCTCAGCTAACAGCTGCGGTCAACAACTCTTATCCACTCTGCTCAGTGTGTATAGACAGAAACCCAATCAAAGTTAGGGCTTAAATACCAGAAGAACAACTTTTTTTTTTACAAGAACACAAACAAACCAGCCCCCACTCAGCAGACTATTAACACAAAAGAGAGGCTTCAGCTAGAAACAATAGCCTACAGCCAGTAGCACTAGAGAAAGCCACAAACAGATAAAGATTTGTAAAGATACAGAATGTTTTTAACTGCAGACAAATCAGTTACTTGTGCAGATTAGTTAATAGCAATATAATACACTCAAAGACTAAAAAGCAGACAATAAAAGTGCTATATGTTAATTGTTAAAAACAATAATCTGTATAAATAATCGAAAAAAAAAAAACAGGATACTTATATATCTCAGCTAACAGCTGCAGTCAACAACTCTTATCCGCTTTGCTCAGTGTGTATAGACAGAAACCCTATCAAAGTTAGGGCTTAAATACCAGAAGAACAACTTTTTTTTTTTTACAAGAACACAAAAGAACCAACCAAAACTCAGCAGACTATTAACACAAAAAAGAGGCTTCAACTAGAAACAATAGCCTACAGCCAGTAGCACTAGAGAAAGCCACAAACAGATAAAGGTTTGTAAAGATACAGAATGCTTTTAACTGCAGACAAATCAGTTACTTGTGCAGATTAGTTAATAGCAATGAAATACACTCGAAGACTAAAAAGCAGACAATAAAAGTGCTATATATTAATTGTTAAAAACAATAATCTGTATAAATAATCGAAAAATAACAGGATTCTTATATATCTCAGCTAACAGCTGCGGTCAGCAACTCTTATCCACTCTGCTCAGTGTGTATAGATAGAAACCCTATCAAAGTTAGGGCTTAAATACCAGAAGAACAACTTTTTTTTTTACAAGAACACAAAAGAACCAGCCCCCACTCAGCAGACTATTAACACAAAAGAGAGGCTTCAGCTAGAAACAATAGCCTACAGCCAGTAGCACTAGAGAAAGCCACAAACAGATAAAGATTTGTAAAGATACAGAATGCATTTAACTGCAGAAAAATCAGTTACTTGTGCAGATTAGTTAATAGCAATAAAATACACTCGAAGACTAAAAAGCAGACAATAAAAGTGCTATATAATAATTGTTAAAAACAATAATCTGTATAAATAATCGAAAAAAAAACAGGATACTTATATATCTCAGCTAACAGCTGCAGTCAACAACTCTTATCCACTCTGCTCAGTGTGTATAGACAGAAACCCTATAAAAGTTAGGGCTTAAATACCAGAAGAACAACTTTTTTTTTTACAAGAACACAAAAGAACCAGCCCCCACTCAGCAGACTATTAACACAAAAGAGAGGCTTCAGCTAGAAACAATAGCCTACAGCCAGTAGCACTAGAGAAAGCTACAAACAGATAAAGATTTGTAAAGATACAGAAAGCTTTTAACTACAGACAAATCAGTTACTTGTGCAGATTAGTTAATAGCAATAAAATACACTAGAAGACTAAAAAGCAGAGTTTAAAAATATTAATTGTTAAAAACAATAATCTGTATAAATAATCGAAAAAAAAAAGGATACTTATAAATCTCAGCTAAAAGCTGCGGTCAACAACTCTTATCCACTCTGCTCAGTATGTATAGACAGAAACCCTATCAAAGTTAGGGCTTAAACAGTTTACTGAGAAGTGCACATTTAGGCAGACGTTTGACAGTGCACTTCACTAACAACTTACACATTATATTACTGAGAAGTGCACATTTAGTCAGAGGTTTGACACTACACGTCACTAATAACTTACACAGTTAACTGAGAAGGGCACATTTAGGCAGAGGTTTGACAATACACTTCACTAACAACTTACACATTAGTTTATTGAGAAGTGCACATTTAGACAGAGGTTTGACAGTGCACTTCACTAACAACTTACACATTAGTTTATTGAAAAGTGCACATTTAGGCAGAGGTCAGACAGTGCACTTCACTAATAACGTGCACATTAGTTTACTGAGAAGTGCACATTTAGGCAGATGTGTGACAATACATTTCACTAACAACTTATACATTAGTTTACTGAGAAGTGCAGATTTAGGCAGAGGTTTGACAGTACACCACTAACAACTTACACATTAGTTTACTGAAAAGTGCACATTTAGGCAGAAGTCTGACTGTGCACTTCACTAACAACTTACACATTAGTTTTTCTGAGAAGTGCACATTTAGGCAGAGGTTTGACAGTACACTTCATTAACAACTTACAAATTAGTTTACTGAGAAGTGCACATTTAGGCAAAGGTTTGAGAGAACACTTCACTAACAACTTACACAGTTTACTGAGAAGTGAGCATTTAGTCAGAGGTTTGACAATACACTTCACTAACAAGTTAGACATTAGTTTGCTGAGAAGTGCACATTTAGACAGAGGTTTGACAATACACTTCACTAACAACTTATACATTAGTTTACTGAGAAGTGCAGATTTAGGCAGAGGTTTGACAGTACAACACTAACAACTTACACATTAGTTTATTGAAAAGTGCACATTTAGGCAGAGGTCTGACTGTGCACTTCACTAACAACTGACACATTAGTTTTTCTGAGAAGTGCACATTTAGGCAGAGGTTTGACAGTACACTTCATTAACAACTTACAAATTAGTTTACTGAAAAGTGTACATTTATTCAAAAGTTTGACAGTGCACTTCATTAACAACTTACACATTAGTTTACTGAGAAGTTAACATTTATAGGTTCATAGGTTCATAGGTTCATACTAGGCTATCTGCCCTAGGGCATTTATAAGCCTAGCCAGAATGTGTTTGGCTTTCGCCACCCATTTTAAATTTATTCTGCTATGCCCTTTTTCGAGGTTAGTATACTGTGCCTCTGTCTAACAGTGACACAGAAGTGATACCCGGGGTAAACCTACGATCTCCCATCCACTCATCAAGCAAATCTCATTTAGGCAAAAGTTTGACAGTGTACTTCACTAACACCTTACACATTAGTTTACTGAAAAGTGTACATTTATTCAAGGGTTTGACAGTGCACTTCATTAACAACTTACACATTAGTTTACTGAGAAGTTAACATTTATAGGTTCATAGGTTCATAGGTTCATACTAGGCTATCTGCCCTAGGGCATTTATAAGCCTAGCCAGAATGTGTTTGGCTTTCGCCACCCATTTTAAATTTATTCTGCTATGCCCTTTTTCGAGATTAGTACAATGTGCCTCTGTCTAACAGTGACACAGAAGTGATACCCGGGGTAAACCTACGATCTCCCATCCACTCATCAAGCAAATCTCATTTAGGCAAAAGTTTGACAGTGTACTTCACTAACACCTTACACATTAGTTTACTGAAAAGTGTACATTTATTCAAAGGTTTGACAGTGCACTTCATTAACAACTTACATTAGTTTACTGAGAAGTGCACATTTAGGCAGAAGTTTGACAGTGCACTTCACTATTGACTTATACATTATTTTACTGAGAAGTGCACATTTAGTCAGAGGTTTGACAGTACACTTCACTAATAACTTACACAGTTAACTGAGAATGGCACATTTAGGCAGTGGTTTGACAATACACTTCACTAACAACTTAAACATTAGTTTATTGAGAAGTGCACATTTAGGCATAGGTTTGACAGTGCACTTCTCTAGCAACTTACACAATAATTTATTGAGAATTGCACATTTATTCAGAGGTCTGACAGTGCACTAACAACTTACACATTAGTTTACTGAAAAGTGCACATTTAGGCAGAGGTTTGACAGTGTACTTCATTAACAACTTACACATTAGTTTATTGAGAAGTGCACATTTAGGCAAAGGTTTGACAATACGCTTCACTAACAACTTACACATTAGTTAAGTGACAAGTGTACATTTAGGCATAGGTTTGACAGTACATAACTAATAACAGTTAACTGAGAAGGGCAGATTTAGGCAGAGGTTTGACAATACACTTCACTAACAACTTACACATTAGTTTATTGAGAATTGCACATTTGGAAGAGGTTTGACAGTGCACTCCACTAACAACTTACACATTAGTTTACTGAGAAGTGCACATTTAGGCAGAGGTTTGACAGTACACTTCACTAATAACTTACACAGTTAACTGAGAAGTCCACATTTAGGCAGAGGTTTGACAGTACAATTCACTAACAATTTAAACATTAGTTTAGAGAAGTGCACATTTAGGCAGAGGTTTGACAGTACACAACATTAACAACTTACACATTAGTTTACTGAGAAGTGCACATTTAGGCAGAGGTTTAACAGTACACTTCACTAACAACTTACACATTAGTTTACTGAGAAGTGTACATTTCGGCAGAGGTTTGACAGTACACTTCACTAACAACGTACACGTTAGTTTACTGAGAAGTGCACATTTAGGCAGAGGTTTGACAGTACCCTTCACTAACAACGTACACAGTTTACTGAGAAGTGTACATTTAGGCAGAGGTTTGACAGTGCAGTTCACTAACAACTTACACATTACTTTACCGAGAAGTGCAGATTTAGGCAGAGGTTTGACAGTACACCACTAACAACTTACACATTTAGGCAGAGGTCTGACTGTGCCCTTCACTAACAAATTACACATTAGTTTTTCTGAGAAGTGCACATTTAGGCAGAGGTTTGACAGTACACTTCATTAAGAACTTACACATTAGTTTACTGAGAAGTGCACATTTAGGGAAGGGTTTGAGAGTACACTTCACTATACAACTTACACAGTTTACTGAGAAGTGCACATTTTGTTAGAGGTTTGACAGTACACTTCATTAACAACTTAGACATTAGTTTGCTGAGAAGTGCACATTTAGGCAGAGGTTTGACAAAACACTTCACTAAGAACATATACATTAGTTTACTGAGAAGTGCACATTTAGGCAGAGGTTTGCAATATACTTCACTAACAACTTACACATTAGTTTACTGAGAAGTGCACATTTAGGCAGAGGTTTGACAGTACACCACTAACAACTTACACTATAGTTTACTAAGAAGTGTACATTTAGGCAGAGGTTTGACAGTGTACTTCATTAACAACTTACACATTAGTTTATTGAGAAGTGCACATTTAGGCAAAGGTTTGACAATACGCTTCACTAACAACTTACACATTAGTTAAGTGACAAGTGTACATTTAGGCATAGGTTTGAAAGTACATAACTAATAACAATTAACTGAGAAGGGCAGATTTAGGCAGAGGTTTGACAATACACTTCACTAACAACTTACACATTAGTTTATTGAGAATTGCACATTTGGAAGAGGTTTGACAGTGCACTCCACTAACAACTTACACATTAGTTTACTGAGAAGTGCACATTTAGGCAGAGGTTTGACAGTACACTTCACTAATAACTTACACAGTTAACTGAGAAGTCCACATTTAGGCAGAGGTTTGACAGTACAATTCACTAACAATTTACACATTAGTTTAGAGAAGTGCACATTTAGGCAGAAGTTTGACAGTACACTTCATTAACAACTTAGTTTACTGAGAAGTGCACATTTAGGCAGAGGTTTGACAGTGCACTTCATTTATAACTTACATATGTTTACTGAGAAGTGCAAATTTAGGTAGAGGTCTGACAGTACACTTCATTAACAACTTACACAGTTTACTGAGAAGTACACATTTAGGTAGAGGTTTGACAGTACACTTCACTGACAACTTACACATTAGTTTACTGAGAAGTGTACATTTAGGCAGAGGTTTGACAGTGCACTTCACTGACAACTTACACAGTTTACTGAGAAGTGCACATTTAGGAAGAGGTTTGATAGCACACCACTAACAACTTGCACATTAGTTTACTGAGAAGTGTACATTTAGGCAGAGGTTTGACAGTGCACTTCATTAACAACTTACCCATTAGTTTACTGAGAAGTGCAAATTTAGGCAGAGGATTGACAGTTCACTTCATTAACAATTTGCACATTAGTTTACTGAGAAGTGACATTTAGGCTAAGGTTAGACAGTGCACTTCATTAACAACTTACACAGTTTACTGAGAAGTGCAAATTTAGGCAGAGATATGACAATAAACTTCATTAACAACTTACACAGTTTAAAGAAAAGTGAACAATTAGGAAGAGATTTGACAGTGAACTTCACTAACAAACTTACCCATTAGTTTACTGACAAGTGCACATTTAGGCAGAAGTTTGACAGTACACTTCACTGACAACTTACACAATAGTTTACTGAGACGTGCACATTGAGACAGAGGCTTGACAGTACACTTCATTAACAACGTACATACTGAGAAGTGCATATTAAGGCAGAGGTTTGACAGTAAACTTCATTAACAACTTACATGAGTTTAAAGAGAAGTGCACATTTACACAGAGGTTTGACAGTACACTTCACTGACAAATTACACATTAGTTTACTGAGAACTGCACATTTAGTAAGAGGTTTGACAGTACACTTCACTAACAACTTATACATTAGTTTACTGAGAAGTGCACATTTAGGCAGAGGTTTGACAGTATACTTCATTAACAACTTACAGATTAGTTTACTGAGAAGTGCACATTTAGGCAGAGGTTTGACAGTACACTTCACTAACAACTTACACAGTTTACTGAGAAGTACACATTTAGGCAGAGGTTTGACAGTGCACTTCACTAACAACTTACACATTAGTTTACTGAGAAGTGCACATTTAAGCAAAGGTTTGACTGTACACTAATAACTTACAAAAAAGTTTACATAGAAGTGTACATTTAGGCAGAGGACTGGCATTACACTTCATTAACAACTTACACGAGTTTAAAGAGAAGTGCACATTTACACAGAGGTTTGACAGTACACTTCACTGACAAATTACACATTAGTTTACTGAGAACTGCACATTTAGGCAGACAGTTGACAGTACACTTCCTTAACAACTAACAAATTAGTTTACTGAGAAGTGCACATTTAGGCAGAGGTTTGAAGGTACACCATTAACAACTTACATATTAGTTGACTGAGAAGTGCACATTTACGCAGTGATTTGACAGGAAACTTCATTAACAACTTACACATTATTTCACTGTGAAGTACACATTTAGGTAGAGGTTTGACAGTACACTTCACTAACAACTTACACAGTTTACTGAGAAGTGCACATTTAGGTAGAGGTTTGACAGTACACTTCACTAACAACTTACACATTAGTTGACTGAGAAGTGCAAATTTAGCAGAGGTTTGACAGGAAACTTCATTAACAACTTACACATTAGTTCACTGAGAAGTGCACATTTATGCAGAGGTTTGACAGTACACTTCACTGACAAATTACACATTAGTTTACCGAGAACTGCACATTTAGGCAGACGTTTGACAGTACACTTCTTTAACAACTTACAAATTAGTTTACTGAAAACTGTATTTTTAGGCAGAGGTTTGAAGGTACACCATTAACAACTTACACATTAGTTGACTGAGAAGTGCACATTTAGGCAGAGGTTTGACAGGAAACTTCATTAACAACTTACACATTAGTTTACTGAGAAGTGCACATTTAGATAGAGGTTTGACAGTACACTTCACTAACAGCTTACACTTTAGTTGACTGAGAAGTGTACATTTAGGCAGAGGTTTGACAGGAAAGTTCATTAACAACTTACACATTAGTTCACTGAGAAGTATACATTTAGGTAGAGGTTTGACTACACTTCACTAACAACTTACACAGTTCACTGAGAAGTACACATTTAGGTAGAGGTTTGATAGTACACTTCACTAACAACTTACACATTAGTTTACTGAGAAGTGCACATTTAGGCAGACGTTTGGAAGTACACTTCCTTAACAACTTACACAGTTTACTGAGAAGTGCACATTTAGGCAGAGGTTTGACAGTAAACTTAACTAACAACTTACACATTAGTTTACAGAGAAGTGCACATTTAGGCAAAGGTTTGACAGTACATTTCATTAACATCTTACAAATTAGTTTACTGAGAAGTGCAAATTTAGGCAGAGGTTTAACAGCACTCTTCCCTAACAACTTACACATTAGTTTAATGAGAAGTGTACATTTAGGCATAGGACTGACAGTACACTTCACTAACAAGTAACATAGTTAACTGAGAAATGCACATTTAGGCAGCGGTTTAACAATACACCACTAACAACTTACACATTAGTTTACTGAGAAGTGTACATTTAGGCAGAGGTATGACAGTACACAACATTAACAACTTACACATTTTTTTACTGAGAAGTGCACATTTAGGCAGAGGTTTAACAGTACACTTCACCAACAACTTACACATTAATTTACTGAGAAGTGTACATTTCGGCAGAGGTTTGACAGTACACTCCACTAATAACTTACACAGTTAACAGAGAAGTGAACATTTAGGCAGAGGTTTGACGGTACACTTCACTAACAATGTACACAGTAGATTACTGAGAAGTGCACATTTAGGCAGAGGTTTGACAGTACCCATCAGTAACAACCTACACATTAGTTTACTGAGAAGTTCACAATCAGTCAGAGGTTTGGCAGTACCCTTCACTAACAACTTACACAGTTTACTGAGAAGTGTATATTTAGGCAGAGGTTTGACAGTACACTTCATTAGGAACTTACACTTTAGTTTACTGAGAAGTGCACATTTAGGTAGAGGTCTGACAGTGCACTTCACTAACAATGTACACATTAGTTTACTGAGAAGTGCACATTTAGGCAGAGGTTTGACAATACACTTCACACACAACTTACACATTAGTTTACTTAGAAATGCAGATTTAGGCAGTGGTTTGACAGTACACCACTAACAACGTACGCATTAGTTTACTGAAAAGTGCACATTTAGGCAGAGGTCTGACTGTGCACTTCACTAACAACTTACACATTAGTTTTTCTGAGAAGTGCACATTTAGGCAAGGGTTTGACAGTACACTTCATTAACAACTTATACAGTTTACTCAGAAGTGCACATTTAGTCAGAGGTTGGACAGTATACTTCACTAACAACTTAGACATTAGTTTAGTGCGAAGTGCACATTTAGGCAGAGGTTTGACAATATACTTCACTAACAACGTACACATTAGTTTATTGAGAAGTGCACATTTAGGCAGAGGTTTGACAATACACTTCACTAACAACTTACTCATTAGTTTACTGTAAAGTGCACATTTTGGCAGAGGTTTGACAGTGCACCACTAACAACTTACACATTAGTTTACTGAGAAGTGTACATTTAGGCAGAGGTTTGACAGTGCACTTCATTCACAACTTACACATTATTTTATTGAGAAGTGCACATTTAGGCAGAAGTTTGACAGTACACTTCACTAACACCTTACACATTAGTTTACTGTGAAGTGTACATTTAGGCAGAGGTTTGACAGTGCACTTCATTAACAACTTACACATTAGTTCATAGGTTCATAGGTTCATACTAGGCTATCTGCCCTAGGGCATTTATAAGCCTAGCCAGAGTGTGTTTGGCTTTCGCCACCCATTTTAAATTAATTTTGCTATGCCCTTTTTTGAGGTTAGTATACTGTGCCTCTGTCTAACAGTGACACAGAAGTGATACCCGGGGTAAACCTACTATCTCCCATCCACTCATCAAGATTCCTCTTGAAGAGAGTCAATGAGGGACACTGTCTAACCTGAACTGGGATTTTATTCCAGAGTGAAGGGAGCCTCTGGGTTATGAATCTGTCCCTCCAGCATGTCCTATTTATTTCAGTGCTGAGGTTCAAGTGTCTCAAGCACGTAGCTCGATGGGATTTGGATTTTCTGAGGGGCAGCATGTCCATTAATTCCGGGTTGGACATGGCTTTATTGGTCAGGCACAGATCGCCTCTGAGCAGGCGGTATGCCACTGAGTAGAGCTAGAGTTTCTTTAACCGGGCAGCATATGGCATCTGTTTGAGCCCTTTGATCCTCTTGGTGAGGTACTTTTGGGGTCTTTCCAGTTGCTGCAGGTGTCTGGTAAGGTACATCCCAAAAGGGGCATTGTACTCAATTATGGGCCTGATGAGGGATGAGTAAAGAGGCACGATGACCTCCCCTGATCTAGATGTGAATCCCTTCATGATTAGGTGGGCTATATAAAATGATTTTCTAACCACTTTGGCCACGTGGTTGTCAAATGAGAGATTGCTATCAACTTGGGTCCCCAGGTCCCTAATTACTTCTTCCGTACTTAATGGATTACCACCTATGTGGTAATTTGTGGGCACTTTGTTTTTGCCAAAGGGGATGACTATACACTTTTTGGCATTTAGCTTGAGGCCATGGCTCTGGCACCAGTTGTCTGTTTCTATGAGGCCCTTTTGTAGGATGCTTGTGTCGGCTGGAGAGTCGATTATGGTGCCCAGTTTGCAGTCATCTGCGAACTTGGTCAGCCGCAGTCCTTCCGTGTTAGCCTGTACCTCTGAGAAATATATACCGAACAAGAGAGGTCCCAGGACTGAGCCTTGTGGGACGCCACTTGAAACTGGTTTGGAGTCTGACATGGCTCCAGCAATTCTAACCATGTGGGTTCTGTCCTTGAGCCAGTTTGCAACCCATCTAGTGACATAGGGGTTTATATTTAAGCTGGTGAGCTTATCTATAATGCCCAAGTGGGGTATTGTATCGAAGGCTTTTGCAAGGTCCAGGTAGTCTGTGTGGACCACCTTCCCCTCGTCAATGGCCTTGGTGACTGTTTCAAAGAAATCAACCAGGTTTAAGAGGCAGGATCTGCCTTTAACAAAGCCTAACTGGGTAGGATCCATTGTCTGTAGGTCCCCAATATCTTTATTTATGAGGTCCATGATGATCCTTTCAATAGCTTTGCAGACCAAGCTAGTCAGGCTTATGGGGCAATAGTTTCCAGGATCTGTTGAGGCACCACCTTTGTGGAGAGGGACCACTGTTGCTGTATGCCACTCTTTGGGTACATATCTTGTAGTAAGGCTGAGATTGAACAGTAGTTTTATGTTTGGGTTTAGTTCTTCTTGGAGTTCATGTAGGACGCTGCCCGGGACACCGTCTGGTCCCATTGATGCTGTGTTTTTTGCTTTGGACAGGTTGGCTCTTACCTGAGCATCTGAGATGTCAGGGGGGCAGCACTCTGCTGGGATAAATATTTGCCCTTTTGGTGGGGAAGGGGGGGAGAAGTTTGCGCTGAACCTGTCAGCTAGGATGTTGGCAATGTCTGTGGTTCGGTGTATTTTTTGTCATTTTGGACTAATTCTGAGCATATCTGGGAATTCCCACCCAGGTTCCTAACATAACTAAAGAAAGCCTTGTGATTATCCTTAGTGTCCTGTGCAATTTTTCTCTCGAAGCTGGCCTTAGACGATTTTATGAGTGCCCGTAGTTTTTTGCTAATACTGATCAGATATGCCTTCCCTTTTTGGGATTTTGCTCTATCATGTAGTAGCTTCCTCCTTCTTTTGTATAGTTTGTTTTTGGCTGGGGTCCACCAGACAGGTTGCCTAACTTTGGAGGATTGGGTCTTGGTTTTATTTGGGATTGCATGATCCATGCATTCCTGAAGGTGTTCATAGAATGCATTTATAAAGGATTCTGCAGTCCGGGCCATATTTTCCACAGGCCCGTGGGCTTTGAAGGATTCCACCTCGGTTTCGAGGAGTGTGAAATTTGCTTTAGAGAAGTTTTTCACTGTGGTTTTCTGGGCAGGGGATGGGGTCGGAATGTGAATATCTAGTGAGATTAGTTTATGGTCTGATCTTACCAGTGAGGGATACACTTCTGGTCTGAAGCATGGAGTCCCCATGTTGGTGATGATCAGGTCCAGTATGTTTTCCCCTCTTGTGGGAGTGGCAACAAGTTGTTGTATAGCATTTGAGTTTATAAATTCTAGGAACCTTCGGGCTAGGGTGTCGGAGCTAGAGTAATTCACAGCAGCATGGACAATGACTGAGTCATATTTGTACTTGCCTTGGAGTGACCTGAGTGCTTGTGTTATGTGGCGGATCCTAGCGCATGACAGGCAGCTCACCATGACCTTCTACTTGTTCAGCCTGGTGAGCGGGACGTCAGTGTGCCTGATGATAAAGTCACCTATTACAAGTGTATCAGGTGTGTTGTTTAGCCTTAAGGGCTGTGACTGTTCGGCACACTGGCTTTGTGAGCTATGTGTTGCAACTGCTTTGTTTTGGGGTAGCGGTTGCTTGGGTGTCTGCTTTGGAGGTCTCTGCTGCTTAGGCAAATTTTTATTTAGAGCCTCCGAGTATGTTTTTGTGTGTTTATGTGTTTGGTTTGCTGTCGTGTTAGGTCTATGTGAGACTGGAATTGTAGTGAGTGTGGTTTCCTTCTCCTCCTGACTGGTTACGCCAGTACTGAGTTGAGAGAGCTTAGCCTCCAGTTTGGCTATATGGTTGCATCTCTCACATGTGTTGGAATTTGTTGGGAGGAGGAGAGGGTTGTCTGTGTACATGAGGCAGTTGTAACATTGCCCCAAGATTCCCAGATTCTCCAACTGGACCAGAGAGGAGACTGACAACTGACCTTTGGACATGCTAGATTAGTATTGGGAATTTCTTTATAATTGAAAAATGGGCCAATGGGGAACAAAGTACTCAAGGGGAGTTTGTGAGGGTGTAGTGCTTTTAATTTTTTAGTGCTGACTTATATAATTGCTTTAGTGAGCAAGTGCCAGGTTTTAGAGTGGGAATAGGGTGTTTATTATGAGAACTAGATTAGTTCTAAGGGAAAAAGTGAAGAGATACTTTGTGGAGCCAAGAATTGTTTAAATCCAATTAAGCGGTGCTGCCCAATGCTGCGCTATGCGCAAAATTGCGCAAAGCTGCGCTAAAGCGGGTTTTATACAGGAGGACTTGAAAGAGCTAAAAATTGGCCCAAAACAGCCAATAGACTACCAGATTATTGTGCTGGGAACACTCCTACAGGGATAGATAGGCTGCTCCAAGCTCCCCAATGCCAATGGTGAACAAAGAAGCCTCCCTTTATCCAAGAAAGGAAATGGGTAACACAGGAACTTTCCAAAGGTCCAGAATACAGCAAAGCCTGTATTTGGACTACTCTAGGTCAGGAAAGATGGGAAACAAGACAATTTTTTTTTTTTTTGCAACAAACAGCAGGAAAATGCAATAAATATGTAACACAGGCTAGTGCACTTGAGTGTGTAGCCTCAACAGGTAAATGCAACAAACAGGAAAAACATTAAAAGTGCAGGTGCAAAAACAACTTTAAACAGTTTAAAACAGTTCATGAAGCAGAAATACTTGCAGTTTAGCTAGCTCGGACAGTCGCCCAGGTAGTAGCAGGAAAACAAACACTTTTATCAGGTTAATAGTCACTCTTTTAGCCTCTCTGCTGCTAGCACCACTCTGCAGGACCACAAGGAGCTTGGCTGAGTAGTAATAAGAGCAAAAACTGCGCCAAAGTGGGTTTTATACAGGGGGACATGAAAGAGCTAGAAATTGGCCCAAAACAGCCAATAGACTACCAGATTCTTCTGCTGGGAACACTCCTCCAGGGATAGATAGGCTGCCCCAAGCTCCCCACTGCCACTGGTGAACAAAGAAGCCTCCCTTTATCCAAGAAAGAAAATGGGCAACAAAGGAACTTTCCAAAAGTCCAGACTACAGCAAAGCCTGTGTTTGGACTACTCTAGGTCAGGAAAGATGGGAAACAAGGATAATTTTTTTTTCTTTTTTCTTTTTTTGCAACAAACAGCAGGAAAGTGCTATAAATATGTAACACAGGCTAGCGCACTTGAGTGT
Source organism: Protopterus annectens (assembly GCF_019279795.1). Taxonomy (NCBI): domain Eukaryota; kingdom Metazoa; phylum Chordata; order Ceratodontiformes; family Protopteridae; genus Protopterus; species Protopterus annectens. The sequence continues at coordinate 1,143,229,248 of NC_056732.1, read as the reverse complement.
GTAACCTCAACAGGTAAATCCAACAAACAGGGCAAACTTTAAAAGTGCAGGTGGAAAAACAACTTTATACAGTTTAAAACAGTTCAAGAAGCAGAAATACCTGCAGTTTAGCTTGATCGGACAATTGCCCAGGTAGTAGCAGGAAAAAAAAAAACTTTTATCAGGTTAGAAGTCGCTCTTTTAGCCTCTCTGCTGCTAGCACCACTCTGCAGGTCCATGAAGAGCTTGGCTGAGTAGGAATAAGCACACAAACTGCGCCAAAGCGGGTTTTATACAGGGGGACTTGAGCCTCCATTTATTCAAGAAAGGAAATGGGCAACACAGGAACTTTCCAAAAGTCCAGAATACAGCAAAGCCTGTATTTGGAATACTCTAGGTCAGGAAAGATGGGAAACAAGGATAATTTATTTTTTTTTTTTTGCAACAAACAGCAGGAAAAATGCAATAAATATGTAACCCAGGCTAGCGCACTTGAGTGTGTAGCCTAAACAGGTAAATGCAACAATGAGGACAAACTTTAAATTACAAGCGCAAAAGCTCGCTAAAGCTGGCTTTAAAGCAGGGGGTTAGAAAGAGATAGGAAATGGCCCAAAACAGCCAATAAGCTACAGGTCACTGGGCTGGAACCACTCCTCAATGGACAGATAGGCTGCTCAGAGCTCCCCACTCTCACTGGTGAACAAAGAAGCTTCCTCCTATCCAAATAAGGATATGGGCAACACAGGAACTATGACACAGCCCAGAGATCAGCAATACCTGAAGACTGGACTATTCTAGTTCGGTAAAAGCGGGAAACAAGGATTTTTTTTTTTTTTTTTTACAAAGTAGCAGAAATTAGGTACAGAAACACAGTAAATGCTTTAATTCGGCTAGCACACTTGAGTGTGTAGCCTACCAGGTAAACTAAGCAAAAACAAACTTTAAAAGTGTAAACAAACTCAGAAATACAGGCAGGAATGCAATAAAACGACTTTGCAGAGCTCATTTAGTTAAAGAAACAGAGAAGTCTATATACACAGAAAAGCAGCTAAAATAAACAAACACTTCAGATGTAATGCAACCTACAGCACTTGAGTTGAAGCAATATTAAGGCAATTACAGTTATAATAAATGCTCTGAAATATACTCTATATTTCCAAAATGTTTGAGAAGCACAGTCAGAACACAAGGAGGTTCAGGCAAAAAAAAAAAAAAGTTTTTTTTTTTTTTTTGGAAGGGAAAAAGGAGAAACAGAAGGCCTTATCAAATGTTCTCTCTGTACTAGGTAGAATGAGCTAATGACACTAAACTGGGAGGAGTGTCACAGATCAGATTTACAGTAGGGTGGGCAACTGCAAAGCCACCAAGTATAAAAGCAAGACACCAACTGGGCGGGAGGGTGTTGACAATAGCCTACAGCCAGTAGCACTAGAGAAAGCCACAAAGAGATAAAGATTTTTAAAGATACAGAATGCTTTTAACTGCAGACAAATCAGTTACTTGTGCTGATTAGTTAATAGCAATAAAATACACTTGAAGACTAAAAAGCAGACAATAAAAGTGCTATATATTAAATGTTAAAAACAATAATCTGTATAAATAATAAAAAAAAAAACAGGATGCTTATATATCTCAGCTAACAGCTGCGGTCAACAACTCTTATCCACTCTGCTCAGTGTGTATAGACAGAAACCCAATCAAAGTTAGAGCTTAAATACCAGAAGAACAACTTTTTTTTTTTTTACAAGAACACAAACAAACCAGCCCCCACTCAGCAGACTATTAACACAAAAGAGAGGCTTCAGCTAGAAACAATAGCCTACAGCCAGTAGCACTAGAGAAAGCCGCAAACAGATAAAGATTTGTAAAGATACAGAATGTTTTTAACTGCAGACAAATCAGTTACTTGTGCAGATTAGTTAATAGCAATAAAATACACTCAAAGACTAAAAAGCAGACAATAAAAGTGCTATATATTAATTGTTAAAAACAATAATCTGTATAAATAATCGAAAAAAAAACAGGATACTTATATATCTCAGCTAACAGCTGCAGTCAACAACTCTTATCCGCTCTGCTCAGTGTGTATAGACAGAAACCCTACCAAAGTTAGGGCTTAAATACCAGAAGAACAACTTTTATTTTTACAAGAACACAAAAGAACCAGCCCCCACTCAGCAGACTATTAACACAAAAGAGAGGCTTCAGCTAGAAACAATAGCCTACAGCCAGTAGCACTAGAGAAAGCCACAAACAGATAAAGATTTGTAAAGATACAGAATGCTTTTAACTGCAGACAAATCAGTTACTTGTGCAGATTAGTTAATAGCAATGAAATACACTCGAAGACTAAAAAGCAGACAATAAAAGTGCTATATATTAATTGCTAAAAACAATAATCTGTATAAATAATCGAAAAATAACAGAATTCTTATATATCTCAGCTAACAGCTGCAGTCAGCAACTCTTATCCACTCTGCTCAGTGTGTAAAGACAGAAACCCTATGAAAGTTAGTGCTTAAATACCAGAAGAACAACTTTTTTTTTTTTTTTTTACAAGAACACAAAAGAACCAACCCCCACTCAGTAGACTATTAACACAAACGAGAGGCTTCAGCTAGAAACAATAGCCTACAGCCAGTAGCACTAGAGAAAGCCACAAACAGATAAAGATTTGTAAAGATACAGAATGCTTTTAACTGCAGACAAATCAGTTACTTGTGCAGATTAGTTAATAGCAATAAAATACACTCGAAGACTAAAAAGCAGACAATAAAAGTGCTATATATTAATTGTTAAAAACAATAATCTGTATAAATAATCAAAAAAAAAAAACAGGATACTTATATATCTCAGCTAACAGCTGCGGTCAACAACTCTTATCCACTCTGCTCAGTGTGTATAGACAGAAACCCTATCAAAGTTCGGGCTTAAATACCAGAAGAACAACTTTTTTTTTTTTTACAAGAACACAAAAGAACCAGCCCCCACTCAGTAGACTATTAACACAAGAGAGGCTTCAGCTAGAAACAATAGCCTACAGCCAGTAGCACTAGAGAAAGCTACAAACAGATAAAGATTTGTAAAGATACAGACTGCTTTTAACTTCAGACAAATCAGTTACTTGTGCAGATTAGTTAATAGCAATAAAATACACTCAAAGACTAAAAAGCTGACAATAAAAGTGCTATATATTAATTGTTAAAAACAATAATCTGTATAAATAATAAAAAAAAAACAGGATACTTATATATGTCAGCTAACAGCTGCGTTCAACAACTCTTATCCACTCTGCTCAGTGTGTATAGACAGAAACCCTATCAAAGTTAGGGCTTAAATACCAGAAGAACTACTTTTTTTTTTTTACAAGAACACAGAAGAACCAGCCCCCACTCAGCAGACTATTAACACAAAAGAGAGGCTTCAGCTAGAAACAATAGCCTACAGCCAGTAGCACTAGAAAAAGCTACAAACAGATAAAGATTTGTAAAGATACAGAAAGCTTTTAACTACAGACAAATCAGTTACTTGTGCAGATTAGTTAATAGCAATAAAATACACTAGAAGACTAAAAAGCAGACTTTAAAAATATTAATTGTTAAAACCATAATCTGTATAAATAATTGAATAAAAAAGGATACTTATAAATCTCAGCTAAAAGCTGCGGTCAACAACTCTTATCCACTCTGCTCAGTATGTATAGACAGAAACCCTATCAAAGTTAGGGCTAAAACAGTTTACTGAGAAGTGCACATTTAGGCAGACGTTTGCCAGTGCACTTCACTAACAACTTACACATTATCCTACTGAGAAGTGCACATTTAGTCAGAGGTTTGACAGTACACGTCACCAATAACTTACACAGTTAACTGAGAAGGGCACATTTAGGCAGAGGTTTGACAATACACTTCACTAACAACTTACACATTAGTTTATTGAGAAGTGCACATTTAGGCAGAGGTTTGACAGTGCACTTCACTAACAACTTACACATTAGTTTATTGAGAAGTGCACATTTAGGTAGAGGTCAGACAGTGCACTTCACTAATAACGCGCACATTAGTTTACAGAGAAGTGCACATTTAGGCAGAGGTTTGACAATGCACTTCACTAACAACTTATACATTAGTTTACTGAGAAGTGCAGATTTAGGCAGAGGTTTGACAGTACACCACTAACAACTTACACATTAGTTTACTGAAAAGTGCACATTTAGGCAGAAGTCTGACTGTGCACTTCACTAACAACTTACACATTAGTTTTTCTGAGAAGTGCACATTTAGGCAAAGGTTTGAGAGAACACTTCACTAACAACTTACACAGTTTACTGAGAAGTGAGCATTTAGTCAGAGGTTTGACAATACACTTCACTAACAACTTAGACATTAGTTTGCTGAGAAGTGCACATTTAGGCAGAGGTTTGACAATACACTTCACTAACAATGTAAATCATTTACTGAGAAGTGCACATTTAGGCAGAGGTTTGCAATACACTTCACTAACAACTTACACATTAGTTTACTGAGAAGTTAACATTTATAGGTTCATAGGTTCATAGTTTCATATTAGGCTATCTGCCCTAGGGCATTTATAAGCCTAGCCAGAATGTGTTTGGCTTTCGCCACCCATTTTAAATTTATTCTGCTATGCCCTTTTTTGAGATTAGTATACTGTGCCTCTGTCTAACATTGACACAGAAGTGATACCGGAGGTAAACCTATGATCTCCCATCCACTCATCAAGCAAATCTCATTTAGGCAAAAGTTTGACAGTGTACTTCATTAACACCTTACACATTAGTTTACTGAAAAGTGTACATTTATTCAAAGGTTTGACAGTGCACTTCATTAACAACTTACACATTAGTTTACTGAGAAGTGCACATTTAGGCAGAAGTTTGACAGTGCACTTCATTAATGACTTATACATTATTTTACTGAGAAGTGCACATTTAGTCAGAGGTTTGACAGTACACTTCACTTATAACTTACACAGTTAACTGAGAATGGCACATTTAGGCAGTCGTTTGACAATACACTTTACTAACAACTTAAACATTAGTTTATTGAGAAGTGCACATTTAGGCAGAGGTTTGACAGTGCACTTCACTAACAACGTACACAATAATTTATTGAGAATTGCACATTTATTCAGAGGTCTGACAGTGCACTAACAACTTACACATTAGTTTACTGAAAAGTGCACATTTAGGCAGAGGTCTGACTGTGCATTTCACTAACAACTTACACATTAGTTTCCTGAGAAGTGCACATTTAGGCATAGGTTTGAGAGTACACTTCTTTAACAACTTACACAGTTTACTGAGAAGTGCACATTAAGGCAGAGGTTTGACAGTACACAACATTAACAACTTACACATTAGTTTACTGAGAAGTGCACATTTAGGCAGAGGTTTAACAGTACACTTCACTAACAATTTACACATTAGTTTACTGAGAAGTGTACATTTCGGCAGAGGTTTGACAGTACACTTCACTAACAACGTGCACGTTAGTTTACTGAGACGTGCACATTTAGGCAGAGGTTTGACAGTACCCTTCACTAACAACGTACACAGTTTACTGAGAAGTGTACATTTAGGCAGAGGTTTGACAGTGCAGTTCACTAACAACTTACACATTACTTTACTGAGAAGTGCAGATTTAGGCAGAGGTTTGACAGTACACCACTAACAACTTACACATTTAGGCAGAGGTCTGACTGTGCCCTTCACTAACAAATTACACATTAGTTTTTCTGAGAAGTGCACATTTAGGCAGAGGTTTGACAGTACACTTCATTAAGAACTTATACATTAGTTTACTGAGAAATGCACATTTAGGGAAGGGTTTGAGAGTACACTTCACTATACAACTTACACAGTTTACTGAGAAGTGCACATTTTGTTAGAGGTTTGACAGTACACTTCACTAACAACTTAGACATTAGTTTGCTGAGAAGTGCACATTTAGGCAGAGGTTTGACAAAACACTTCACTAAGAACATACACATTAGTTTACTGAGAAGTGCACATTTAGGCAGAGGTTTGCAATATACTTCACTAACAACTTACACATTAGTTTACTGAGAAGTGCACATTTAGGCAGAGGTTTGACAGTACACCACAAACAACTTACACTATAGTTTACTAAGAAGTGTACATTGAGGCAGAGGTTTGACAGTGTACTTCATTAACAACTTACACATTAGTTTATTGAGAAGTGCACATTTAGGCATAGGTTTGACAATACGCTTCACTAACAACTTACACATTAGTTAAGTGACAAGTGTACATTTAGGCATAGGTTTGACAGTACATAACTAATAACAGTTAACTGAGAAGGGCACATTTAGGCAGAGGTTTGACAATACACTTCACTAACAACTTACACATTAGTTTATTGAGAATTGCACATTTGGAAGAGGTTTAACAGTGCACTCCACTAACAACTTACATATTAGTTTACTGAGAAGTCCACATTTAGGCAGAGGTTTGACAGTACAATTCACTAACAATTTACACGTTAGTTTACTGAGAAGTGCACGTTTATGCAGAAGTTTGACAGAGCACTTCACTAACAACCTACACATTAGTTTATTGAGAAGTGCACATTAAGGCAGAGGTCTGGCAGTGCACTTCACTAACAACTTACACATTAGTTTATTGAGAAGTGCACATTCAGACAGAGGTCTGACAGTGCACTAACAACTTACACATTAGTTTACTGACAAGTGCACATTTAGGCAGAAGTTTGACAATGCACTTCACTAACACCTTACACATTGGTTTACTGAGAAGTGTACATTTAGGCCATGGTTTGACAGTGCACTTCTTTAACAACTTACACATTAGTTTACATTTAGACTGAAGTTTGACAGTGCACTTCACTAACAACTTACACATTATTTTACTGAGAAGTGCACATTTAGTCAGAGGTTTGACAGTACACCACTAATAACTTACACAGTTAACTGAGAAGGCCAGATTTAGACAGAGGTTTGACAATACACTTCACTAACAACTTACACATTAGTTTATTGAGAAGTGCACATTTAGGCAGAGGTTTGACAGTGCACTTCACTAACAACTTACATATTAGTTTACTGAGGAGTGTTCATTTAGGCAGAGGTTTAACAGTACACTTCACTAACAACTTACACATTAGTTTACTGAGAAGTGTACATTTCGGCAGAGGTTTGACAGTACACTTCACTAATAACTTACACAGTTAACTGAGAAGTCCACATTTAGGCAGAGGTTTGACAGTACACTTCACTAACAATTTACATGTTAGTTTACTGAGAAGTGCACGTTTATGCAGAACTTTGACAGTGCACTTCACTAACAACTTACTCATTAGTTTATTGAGAAGTGCACATTCAGGCAGAGGTCTGACAGTGCGCTTCACTAACAACATACACATTAGTTTACTGAGAAGTGCACATTTAGGCAGAAGTTTGACAGTACACTTCACTAACAACTTATACATTAGTTTATTGAGAAGTGCACATTTAGGCAGAGGTCTAGCAGTGCACTTTACTAACAATGTACACATTAATTTACTGAGAAGTGCACATTTAGGCATAGGTTTGACAATACACTTCACTAACAACTTACGCATTAGTTAACTGACAAGTGCACATTTAGGCAGAGGTTTGATAGTACACCACTAACAACTTACACATTAGTTTACTGAGAATTGTACATTTAGGCAGAGGTTTGACAGTGCACTTCATTAACAACTTGCACATTAGTTTACTGAGAAGTGCACATTTAGGGAGAAGTTTGAAAGTGCAGTTCTCTAACAACTTACACATTATTTTACTGAGATGTACACATTTAGTCAGAGGTTTGACAGCACACTTCACTAATAACTTATAAATTAGTTTACTGAGAAGTGCATATTTAGGCAGAGGTTTGACAGTGCACTTCATTAACAACTTACACATGAGTTTATTGAGAATTGAACATTTATTCAGAGGTCTGACAGTGCACTAACAACTTACACATTAGTTTACTGAAAAGTGCACATTTCGGCAGAGGTCTGACCATGTACTTAACTAACAACTTACACCTTAGTTTTTCCTGAGAAGTGCACATTTAGGGAGAGGATTGACAGTACACTTTATTAACAACGTACACATTAGTTTACTGAGATGTGCACATTTAGGCAAAGGTTTGATAGTACACTTCACTAACAACTTACACAGTTACTGAGAAGTGCAGATTTATTCAGAGGTTTAACAGTACACTTCAATAACAACTTACACGTTAGTTTACTGACCAGTGCACATTGAGGCAGAGGTTTGACAATACACTTCACTAACAACTTAGACATTAGTTTACTGAGAAGTGCACATTTAGGCAGAAGTTTAAAAATACACCACTAATAACGTATACATTAGTTTACTGAGAAGTTCACATTTAGGCAGAGGTTTGACAGTGCACTTCATAAACAACTTACACAGTTTACTGAGAAGTGCAAATTTAGGCAGAGATTTGACAGTAAACTTCATTAACAACTTACACAGTTTAAAGAAAAGTGCACAGTTAGGAAGAGGATTGACAGTGAACTTCACTAACAACTTACCCATTAGTTTACTGACAAGTGCACATTTAGGCAGAAGTTTGACAGTACACTTCAATGACAACTTACCCATTAGTTCACTGAGACGTGCACATTGAGACAAAGGTTTGACAGTGCACTTCATTAACAACGTACGCATTTGTTTACTGAGAAGTGCATATTTAGGCAGAGGTTTGAAAGTACACTTCATTAACAACTTACACGAGTTTAAAGAGAAGTGCACATTTACACAGAGCTTTGACAGTACACTTCACTGACAAATTACACTTTAGTTTACTGAGAACTGCACATTTAGTAAGAGGTTTGACAGTACACTTCACTAACAACTTATACATTAGGTTACTGAGAAGTGCACATTTAGGCAGAGGTTTGACAGTATACTTCATTAATAACTTATACATTAGTTTTTCTGAGAAGTGCACATTTAGTCAGAGGTTTGACAGTACACTTCATTAACAACTTCCACATTAGTTTACTGAGAAGTGCACATTTAGGCAGAGGTTTGACAGTACACTTCACTAACAACTTACACAGTTTACTGAGAAGTGCACATTATTCAGAGGTTTGACAGTGCACTTCACTAACAACTTACACATTAGTTTACTGAGAAGTGCACATTTAAGCAAAGGTTTGACTGTACACTAACAACTTACAAAAAAGTTTAATTAGAAGTGTACATTTAGGCAGAGGACTGACATTACACTTCATTAACAACTTACACGAGTTTAAAGAGAAGTGCACATTTACACAGAGGTTTGACAGTACACTTCACTGACAAATTACACATTATTTTACTGAGAACTGCACATTTAGGCAGACGGTTGACAGTACACTTATTTAACAACTAACAAATTAGTTTACTGAGAAGTGCACATTTAGGCAGAGGTTTGAAGGTACACCATTAACAACTTACATATTAGTTGACTGAGAAGTGCACATTTAGGCAGAGATTTGACAGGAAACTTCATTAACAACTTACACATTAGTTCACTGAGAAGTACACATTTAGGTAGAGGTTTGACAGTACACTTCACTAACAACTTACACAGTTTACTGAGAAGTGCACATTTAGGTAGAGGTTTGACAGTACACTTCACTAACAACTTACACATTAGTTGATTGAGAAGTGCAAATTTAGAAGAGGTTTGAGAGGAAACTTCATTAACAACTTACACATTAGTTCACTGAGAAGTGCACATTTATGCAGAGGTTTGACAGTACACTTCACTGACAAATTACACATTAGTTTACTGAGAACTGCACATTTAGGCAGACGTTTGACAGTACACTTCTTTAACAACTTACAAATTAGTTTACTGAAAAGTGTGCATTTAGGCAGAGGTTTGAAGGTACACCATTAACAACTTACACATTAGTTGACTGAGAAGTGCACATTTAGGCAGAGGTTTGACAGGAAACTTCATTAACAACTTACACATTAGTTCACTGAGAAGTACACATTTAGGTAGAGGTTAGACAGTACACTTCACTAACAACTTACACAGTTTACTGAGAAGTGCACATTTAGAAAGAGGTTTGACAGTACACTTCACTAACAGCTTACACTTTAGTTGACTGAGAAGTGTACATTTAGGCAGAGGTTTGACAGGAAAGTTCATAAACAACTTACACATTAGTTTACTGAGAAGTACACATTTAGGTAGAGGTTTGACAGTACACTTCACTAACAACTTACACAGTTCACTGAGAAGTACACATTTAGGTAGAGGTTTGACAGTACACTTCACTAACAACTTACACATTAGTTTACTGAGAAGTGCACATTTAGGCAGAGGTTTGACAGTACACTTCCTTAACAACTTACACAGTTTACAGAGAAGTGCACATTTAGGCAGAGGTTTAACAGTACACTTCACCAACAACTTACACATTAATTTACTGAGAAGTGTACATTTCGGCAGAGGTTTGACAGTACACTTCACTAATAACTTACACAGTTAACAGAGAAGTGAACAGTTAGGCAGAGGTTTGACGGTACACTTCACTAACAATGTACACAATAGATTACTGAGAAGTGCACATTTAGGCAGAGGTTTGACAGTACCCATCAGTAACAACTTACACATTAGTTTACTGAGATGTTCACATTCAGTCAGAGGTTTGGCAGTACCCTTTACTAACAACTTACACAGTTTACTGAGAAGTGTATATTTAGGCAGAGGTTTGACAGTACACTTCATTAGGAACTTACACATTAGTTTACTGAGAAGTGCACATTTAGGCAGAAGTCTGACAGTGCACTTCACTAACAATGTACACATTAGTTTACTGAGAAGTGCACATTTAGGCAGAGGTTTGACAATACACTTCACACACAACTTACACATTAGTTTACTTAGAAGTGCAGATTTAGGCAGAGGTTTGACAGTACACCACTAACAACGTACACATTAGTTTACTGAAAAGTGCACATTTAGGCAGAGGTCTGACTGTGCACTTCACTAACAACTTACACATTAGTTTTTCTGAGAAGTGTACATTTAGGCAAGGGTTTGACAGTACACTTCATTAACAACTTACACAGTTTACTGAGAAGTGCACATTTAGGCAAAGGTTTGAGAGTACACTTCGCTAACAACTTACACAGTTTACTCAGAAGTGCACATTTAGTCAGAGATTGGACAGTACACTTCACTAACAAATTAGACATTAGTTTAGTGAGAAGTGCACATTTAGGCAGAGGTTTGACAATATACTTCACTAACAATGTACACATTAGTTTACTGAGAAGTGCACATTTAGGCAGAGGTTTGACAGTGCACTTCATTAACAACTTACACATTAGTTCATAGGTTCATAGGTTCATACTAGGCTATCTGCCCTAGGGCATTTATAAGCCTAGCCAGAGTGTGTTTGGCTTTTGCTACCCATTTTAAATTAATTTTTCTATGCCCTTTTTCGAGGTTAGTATACTGTGTCTCTGTCTAACAGTGACACAGAAGTGATACCCGGGGTAAACCTACTATCTCCCATCCACTCATCAATATTCCTCTTGAAGAGAGTCAATGAGGGACTCTGCCTAACCTGGACTGCGATTTTATTCCAGAGTGAAGGGAGCCTCTGGGTTATGAATCTGTCCCTCCAGCATGTCCTATTTATTTCAGTGCTGAGGTTCAAGTGTCTCGAGCACGTAGCTCAATGGGATTTGGATTTTCTGAGGTGCAGCATGTCAATTAATTCCAGGCTGGACATGGCTTTATACGTCAGGCACAGATTGCCTCTGAGCAGGCGGTATGCCACTGAGTAGAGCTGGAGTTTCTTTAACTGGGCAGCATGTGGCATCTGTTTGAGCCCTGTGATCCTCTTGGTGAGGTACTTTTGGGGTCTTTCCAGTTGCTGCAAGTGTTTGGTAAGGTACATCCCAAAAGGGACATTGTACTCATTTATGGGCCTGATGTGGGATGAGTAAAGAGGCACGATGACCTCCCCTGATCTAGATGTGAATCCCTTCATGATTAGGTGGGCTATATAAAATGATTTTCTAACCACTTTGGCCATGTGGTTGTCAAATGAGAGATTGCTATCAACTTGGGTCCCCAGGTCACTAATTACTTCTTCCGTACTTAATGGATTACCACCTATGTGGTAATTTGTGGGCACTTTTTTTTGCCAAAGGGGATGACTATACACTTTTTGGCATTTAGCTTGAGGCCATGGCTCTGGCACCAGTTGTCTGTTTCTATGAGGCCCGTTTGTAGGATGCTTGTGTTGGCTGGAGAGTCGATTATGGCACCCAGTTTGCAGACATCTGTGAACTTGGTCAGCCACAGTCCTTCCGTGTTAGCCTGTACCTCTGAGAAATATATACTGAGCAAGAGAGGCCCCAGGACTGAGCCTTGTGGGACGCCACTTGAAACTGGTTTGGAGTCTGACATGGCTCCAGCAATTCTAACCATGTGGGTTCTGTCCTTGAGCCAGTTTGCAACCCATCTAGTGACATAGGGGTTTATATTTAAGCTGGTGAGCTTATCTATAATGCCCGAGTGGGGTATTGTATTGAAGGCTTTTGCAAGGTCCAGGTAGGCTGTGTGGATCACCTTCCCCTCGTCAATGGCCTTGGTGACTGTTTCAAAGAAATCAACCAGGTTTAAGAGGCAGGATCTGCCCTTAACAAAGCTTAACTGGGTAGGATCCATTGTCTGTATGTCCCCAATATATTTATTTATGAGGTACATGATGATCCTTTCAATAGCTTTGCAGACCAAGCTAGTCAGGCTTATGGGGCAATAGTTTCCCGGATTCATTGAGGCACCACCTTTGTGGAGAGGGACCACTGTTGCTGTACGCCACTCTTTGGGAAAACATCCTGTAGTAAGGCTGAAATTGAACAGTAGTTTTATGTTTGGGTTTAGTTCTTCTTGGAGTTCATGTAGGATGCAGCAGGGACACCGTCTGGTCCCATTGATGCTGTGTTTTTTGCTTTGGACAGGGCGGCTCTTACCTGAGCATCTGAGATGTCAGGGGGGGCAGCACTCTGCTGGGATAGATATTTGCCCTTTTGGTGGGGAAGGGGGGGAGAAGTTTGCGCTGAACCTGTCAGCTAGGATGTTGGCAATGTCTGTGGGTTCAGTGTATTTTTTGTCATTTTGGACTAATTCTGAGCATATCTGGGAATTCCCACCCAGGTTCTTAACGTAACTAAAGAAAGCCTTGTGATTATCCTTAGTGTCCTGTGCAATTTTTCTCTCGAAGCTGGCCTTAGACTATTTTATGAGTGCCCGTAGTTTTTTGCTAATACTGATCAGAGATGCCTTCCCTTTTTGGGATTTTGCTCTATCATGTAGTAGCTTCCTCCTTCTTTTGTATAGTTTGTTTATGGCTTGGGTCCACCAGACAGGTCGCCTAACTTTGGAGGATTGGGTCTTGGTTTTATTTGGAATTGCATGATCCATGCATTCCTGAAGGTGTTCATAGAATGCGTTTATAAAAAATTCTGCAGTATGGGCCGTATTTTCTACAGGCCCGGGGGCTTTGAAGGATTCCACCTCAGTTTTGAGGAGTGTGAAATTTGCTTTAGAGAAGTTTTTCGCTGTGGTTTTCTGGGCAGGGGATGGGGTCGGGATGTGAATATCTAGTGAGATTAGTTTATGGTCTGATCTTACCAGTGAGGGATACACTTCTGGTCTGAAGCATGGAGTCCCCATGTTGGTGATGATCAGGTCCAGTATGTTTTCCCCTCTTGTGGGAGTGGCAACAAGTTGTTCTATAGCATTTGAGTTTATAAATTCTAGGAACCTTTGGGCTAGGGTGTTGGAGCTAGAGTAATGCTCCCAGTCTATGTTAGGGTAGTTGAAGTCATCCAATATAATGGTGTTTGGAGAGACCTTCATATTTTCCAATGTTCTCAGGAAGGCCGAGTGGGGTTCCTGAGTTTGGGAGGGTGGTCTGTAGCAGGCTATAAACTGGAAGGCAGTTTTAACCACTGTTAGTTGACATGGATAGTCTCTGATGCTTCGTGCTGTGCCACCAACCTGGAGGTGTGGGTATCTTTGACTAATATTGATACTCCCCCTCCTTTTGTGGTTTGGTCCAAGTTTTGGGGCCGAAAACCATGGTATGAGGTATAACCTGGTAGTGCTGGGGTGCTCTCGGGAGCCTTGAACCAGGTTTCTGTTACTGCACAGATATCAATGTTCTCCATGCTAAGGAGAGTTTTGAGTGCGTGCATCTTGAGATTTAGACTTCTGGCATTGAGTAGCATTACTCTTAGTTTCTTTTCCCTTGTGATACCTATGGAGGTGGGTTTGACTTTTGAGCCTTGTCTAAAAAAGGCACTATGGGGGTGGCAAGAGCCTTTGCCAATATCCGAAAGCCCAGGGGTGATAGCTGCAAGCCGCCCCTAACAAAGCATTGTGGCTTGTCTAGCATGTCATCCCAGGCAGACAGGCATTGGATCCACTTTGAATGACACCAATACTTAAGCCAATTGTTGAAATTGATCATCTTGTCTTCATATTGTGGCATCATTCTTGGTGAGGGTAAGATGCTACTCAAGGTCAGGGTCATACTGGCCTGGGCTACATGCTCAGAGACCTCCTCTATGTCTCTTTTCATGTAGTCCAGGGAGGTACATCTCAGGTCATTCACAGCAGCATGGACAATGACTGAGTCATATTTGTACTTGCCTTGGAGTGACCTGAGTGCTTGTGTTATGCGGCGGATCCTAGCACCCGACAGGCAGCTCACCGTGACCTTCTCCTTGTTCAGCCTGGTGAGCGGGATGTCAGTGTGCCTGACGATAGAGTCACCTATTACAAGAGTATCAGGTGTGTTGTTTAGCCTTAAGGGCTGTGACTGTTCAGCACACTGGCTTTGTGAGCTGTGTGTTGCAACTGTTTTGTTTTGGGGTAGCGGTTGCTTGGGTGTCTGCTTTTGAGGTCTCTGCTGCTTAGGCAAATTTTTATTTAGAGCTTCCGAGTATGTTTTTGTGTGTTTATGTGTTTGGATTGCTGTCGTGTTAGGTCTATGTGAGACTGGAATTGTAGTGAGTGTAGTTTCCTTCTCCTCCTGACTGGTTATGCCAGTACTGAGTTGAGAGAGCTTAGCCTCCAGTTTGGCTATATGGTTGCATCTCTCACATGTGTTGGAATTTGTTGGGAGGAGGAGAGTGTTGTCTGTGTACATGAGGCAGTTGTAACATTGCTCCAAGATTCCCAGATTCACCAACTGGACCGGAGAGGAGACTGACAACTGACCTTTGGACATGCTAGATTAGTATTGGGAATTTCTTTATAATTGAAAAAAAGGGCCAATGGGGAAGAAAGTACTCAAGGGGAGTTTGTGAGGGTGTAGTGCTTTTAATTTTTTAGTGCTGACTTATATAATTGCTTTAGTGAGCAAGTGCCAGGCTTTAGAGTGGGAATAGGGTGTTTATTATGAGAACTAGATCAGATCTAAGGGAAAAAGTGAAGAGAGACTTTGTGGAGCCGAGAATGGTTTTAACCCAATTAAGCGGTGTTGTCCAATGCTGCGCTATGCGCAAAATTGTGCAAAGCCACTCTAAAGCAGGTTTTATACAGGAGGACTTGAAAGAGCTAAAAATTGGCCCAAAACGGCCAATAGACTACCACATTCATGTGCTGGGAACACTCCTCCAGGGATAGATAGGCTGCTCCAAGCTCCCCAATGCCAATCATGAACAAAGAAGCCTCCCTTTATCCAAGAAAGGAAATGGGCAACACAGGAACTTTCCCAAGGTCCAGAATACAGCAAAGCCTGTATTTGGACTACTCTAGGTCAGGAAAGACGGGAAACAAGGAACATTTTTTTTTTCTTTTTTGCAACAAACAGCAGGAAAATGCAATAAATATGTAACACAGGCTAGCGCACTTGAGTGTATAGCCTCAACAGGTAAATGCAACAAACAGGACAAACATTAAGAGTGCAGGTGCAAAAACAACTTTAAACAGTTTGAAACAGTTCATGAAGCAGGCTGCTCTAAGCTCCCCACTGCCACTGGTGAACAAAGAAGCCTCCCTTTATTCAAGAAAGGAAATGGGCAACACAGGAACTTTCCAAAAGTCCAGAATACAGCAACGCCTGTATTTGGACTACTCTAGGTCAGGAAAGATGGGAAACAAGGATAATTTGTTTTTCTTTTTTGCAACAAACAGCAGAAAAATGCAATAAATATGTAACCCAGGCTAGCGCACTTGAGTGTGTAGCCTCAACAGGTAAATGCAACAAACAGGACAAACTTTAAATTACAAGTGCAAAAGCTTGCTAAAGCTGGCTTTAAAGCAGGGGGTTAGAAAGAGATAGGAAATGGCCCAAAACAGCCAGTAAGCTACAGGTCACTGGGCTGGAACCACTCCTCAAGGGACAGATAGGCTGCTCAGAGCTCCCCACTCTCACTGGTGAACAAAGAAGCTTCCTCTTATCCAAATAAGGATATGGGCAACACAGGAACTATGACACAGCCCAGAGATCAGCAATACCTGAAGACTGGACTATTCTAGTTCAGTAAAGGCGGGGAAACAAGGATTTTTTTTTTTTTTTTTTTTACAAAGTAGCAGAAATGAGGTACAGAAACACAGTAAATGTTTTAATTCAGCTAGCGCACTTGAGTGTGTAGCCTACCAGGTAAACTAAGCAAAAACAAACTTTAAAAGTGTAAACAAACTCAGAAATACAGGCAGGAATGCAATAAAACAACTTTGCAGAGCTTATTTAGTTAAAGAAACAGAGAAGTCTATATACACAGAAAAGCAGTAAAACAAACACTTCAGATGCAGTGCAACCTAGAGCACTTGAGTTGAAGCAATATTAAGGCAATTATATGTTATAATAAATGCTCTGAAATATACTCTATATTTCCAAAATGTTTGAGAAGCACAGTTAGAACACAAGGAGGTTCAGGCAAAAAAAAAAGTTTTTTTTTTTTTTTTGGAAGGGAAAAAGGACAAACAGAAGGCCTTATCAAATGTTCTCTCTGTACTAGGTAGAATGAGCTAATGACACTAGACTGGGAGGAGTGTCACAGATCAGATTTACAGTAGGGGTGGGCAACTGCAAAGCTGCCAAGTATAAGAGCAAGACACCAACTGGGCGGGAGGGTGTTGACAATAGCCTACAGCCAGTAGCACTAGAGAAAGCCACAAACAGATAAAGATTTGTAAAGATACAGAATGCTTTTAACTGCAGACTAATCAGTTACTTGGTGAGATTAGATAATAGCAATAAAATACACTCGAAGACTAAAAAGCAGACAATAAAAGTGCTATATATTAATTGTTAAAAACAATAATCTGTATAAATAATCGAAAAAAAACAGGATACTTATATATCTCAGCTAACAGCTGCGGTCAACAACTCTTATCCACTCTGCTCAGTGTGCATAGACAGAAACCCTATCAAAGTTAGGGTTAAAATACCAGAAGAACAACTTTTTTTTTTTTTTTTTTTTACAAGAACACAAAAGAACCAACCCCCACTCAGTAGACTATTAACACAAAAGAGAGGCTTCAGCTAGAAACAATAGCCTACAGCCAGTAGCACTAGAGAAAGCCACAAACAGATAAAGATTTGTAAAGATACAGAATGCATTTAACTGCAGAAAAATCAGTTACTTGTGCAGATTAGTTACCAGAAGAACAACTTTTTTTTTTACAAGAACACAAAAGAACCAGCCCCCACTCAGCAGACTATAACACAAAAGAGAGGCTTCAGCTAGAAACAATAGCCTTCAGTCTGTAGCACTAGAGAAAGCCACAAACAGATAAAGATTTGTAAAGATACAGAATGCTTTTAACTGCAGACAAATCAGTTACTTGTGCAGATTAGTTAATAGCAATAAAATACACTCAAAGACTAAAAAGCAGACAATAAAAGTGCTATATATTAATTGTTAAAAACAATAATCTGTATAAATAATCGAAAAAAAAAAAACAGGATGCTTATATATCTCAGCTAACAGCTGCGGTCAACAACTCTTATCCACTCTGCTCAGTGTGTATAGACAGAAACCCTATCAAAGTTAGGGCTTAAATACCAGAAGAACAACTTTTTTTTTTACAAGAACACAAAAGAACCAGCCCCCACTCAGCAGACTATTAACATAAAAGAGAGGCTTCAGCTAGAAACAATAGCCTACAGCCAGTAGCACTAGAGAAAGCTACAAACAGATAAAGATTTTTAAAGATACAGAAAGCTTTTAACTGCAGACAAATCAGTTACTTGTGCAGATTAGTTAATAGCAATAAAATACACTAGAAGACTAAAAAGCAGACTTTAAAAATATTAATTGTTAAAAACAATAATCTGTATAAATAATCGAAAAAAAACAGGATACTTATAAATCTCAGCTAAAAGCTGCGGTCAACAACTCTTATCCACTCTGCTCAGTGTGTATAGACAGAAACCCTCTCAAAGTTAGGGCTTAAACAGTTTACTGAGAAGTGCACATTTAGGCAGAAGTTTGACAGTGCACTTCACTAAAAACTTACACATTATATTACTGAGAAGTGCACATTTAGTCAGAGGTTTGACAGTACACGTCACTAATAACTTACACAGTTAACTGAGAAGGGCACATTTAGGCAGAGGTTTGACAATACACTTCACTAACAACTTACACATTAGTTTATTGAGAAGTGCACATTTAGGCAGACGTTTGACAGTGCACTTCACTAAAAACTTACACATTATATTACTGAGAAGTGCACATTTAGTCAGAGGTTTGACAGTACACGTCACTAATAACTTACACAGTTAACTGAGAAGGGCACATTTAGGCAGAAGTTTGACAAAACACTTCACTAACAACTTACACATTATTTTATTGAGAAGTGCACATTTAGGCAGAGGTTTTGCAGTGCACTTCACTAACAACTTAAACATTAGTTTATTGAGAAGTGCACATTTAGGCAGAGGTCAGACAGTGCACTTCACTAACAACGTGCAATTTAGTTTATTGAGAAGTGCACATTTAGGCAGAGGTTTGACAATACACTTCACTAACAACTCATACATTAGTTTACTGAGAAGTGCAGATTTAGGCAGAGGTTTGACAGTACACCACTAACAACTTACACATTAGTTTACTGAAAAGTGCACATTTAGGCAGAAGTCTGACTGTGCACTTCACTAACAACTTACACATTAGTTTTTTCTGAGAAGTGCACATTTAGGCAAAGGTTTGAGAGAACACTTCACTAACAACTTACACAGTTTACTGAGAAGTGGGCATTTAGTCAGAGGTTTGCAATACACTTCAATAACAACTTACGCATTAGTTTACTGAGAAGTTAACATTTATAGGTTCATAGGTTCATACTAGGCTATCTGCCCTAGGGCATTTATAAGCCTAGCCAGAATGTGTTTGGCTTTCGCCACCCATTTTAAATTTATTCTGCTATGCCCTTTTTCGAGGTTAGTATACTGTGCCTCTGTCTAACAGTGACACAGAAGTGATACCCGGAGTAAACCTACGATCTCCCATCCACTCATCAAGCAAATCTCATTTAGGCAAAAGTTTGACAGTGCACTTCACTAACACCTTACACATTAGTTTACTGAGAAGTGTACATTTATTCAAAGGTTTGACAGTGCACTCCATTAACAACTTACACATTATTTTACTGAGAAGTCCACATTTAGTCGGAGGTTTGACAGTACACTTCTCTAATAACTTACACAGTTAACTGAGCAAGGCACATTTAGGCAGTGGTTTGACAATACACTTCACTAACAACTAAAACATTAGTTTATTGAGAAGTGCACATTTAGGCAGAGGTTTGACAGTGCACTTCACTAAAAACTTACACATTAATTTATTGAAAATTGCACATTTATTCAGAGGTCTGACAGTGCACTAACAACTTACACATTAGTTTACTGAAAAGTGCACATTTAGGCAGTGGTCTGACTGTGCATTTCACTAACATCTTACACATTAGTTTCCTGAGAAGTGCACATTTAGGCATAGGTTTGAGAGTACACTTCTTTAACAAATTACACAGTTTACTGAGAAGTGCACATTAAGGCAGAGGTTTGACAGTACACAACATTAACAACTTACACATTAGTTTACTGAGAAGTACATTTTGTCAGAGGTTTAACAGTACACTTCACTAACAACTTACACATTAGTTTACTGAGAAGTACATTTAGGCAGAGGTTTGACAGTACACTTCACTAACAGTTTACATGCTAGTTTACTGAGAAGTGTACATTTATGCAGAAGTTTGACCGTGCACTTCACTAACAAGTTACACATTAGTTTATTAAGAAGTGCACATTCAGGCAGAGGTCTGACAGTGCGCTTCACTAACAACGTATACATTAGTTTACTGAGAAGTGCACATTTAGGCAGAGGTTTGACAACACACTTCAGTAACAATTTACACATTTATTTACTGAGAAATTCACATTTAGTCATAGGTTTGACAGTACCCTTCACTAACAACTTGCACAGTTTACTGAGAAGTGTACATTTAGGGAGAGGTTTGACAGTACACTTCATTAAGAACTTAAACATTAGTTTACTGAGAAGTGCACATTTAGACAGAAGTTTGACAGTGCACTTCACTAACAACTTACACATTAGTTTACTGAGAAGGGCACATTTAGGCAGAGGAGTGACAGTACACCACTAACAACTTAACATATTAGTTTACTGAGAAATGTACATTTAGGCAGAGGTTTGACAGTGCACTTCATTAAAGACTTACATTATTTTACTGAGAAGTGCACATTTAGTCAGAGGTTTGACAGTACACTTCACTAATAACTTACACAGTTAACTGAAAAGTCCACATTTAGGCACAGGTTTGACAGTGCACTTCATTAAAGACTTACATTATTTTACTGAGAAGTGCACATTTAGTCAGAGGTTTGACAGTACACTTCACTAATAACTTACACAGTTAACTGAAAAGTACACATTTAGGCAGAGGAGAGGTTTGACAGTACACTTCACTGACAAGTTACACGTTAGTTTACTAAGAAGTGCACGTTTATGCAGAAGTTTGACAGTGCACTTCACTAACAACTTACACATTAGTTTATTCAGAAGTACACATTCAGACAGAGGTCTGGCAGTGCACTTCACTAACAACTTACACATAAGTTTATTGAGAAGTGCACATTCAGGCAGAGGACTGACAGTGCGCTTCACTAACAACGTACACATTAGTTTACTGAGAAGAGCACATTTTGGCAGAAGTTTGACAGTGCACTTCACTAACAACTTATACATTAGTTTATTGAGAAGTGCACATTTAGGCAGAGGTCTGGCAGTGCTCTTTACTAACGTACACATTAATTTACTGAGAAGTGCACATTTAGGCATAGGTTTGACAATACGCTTCACTAACAACTTACACATTAGTTAAGTGACAAGTGTACATTTAGGCATAGGTTTGACAGTACACAACTAATAACTTACACAGTTAACTGAGAAGGGCAGATTTAGGCAGAGGTTTGACAATACACTTCACTAACAACTTACACATTAGTTTATTGAGAATTGCACATTTAGGCAGAGGTTTGACAGTGCACTCCACTAACAACTTACACATTAGTTTACTGAGAAGTGCACATTTAGGCATAGGTTTAACAGTACACTTCACAAACAACTTACATATTAGTTTACTGAGAAGTGTACATTTCGGCAGAGGTTTGACAGTACACTTCACTAATAACTTACACAGTTAACTGAGAAGTCCACATTTAGGCAGAGGTTTGACAGTACACGTCACTAACAATTTACACGTTAGTTTACTGAGAAGTGCACGTTTACGCAGAAGTTTGAAAGTGCACTTCACTAACAACCTACACATTAGTTTATTGAGAAGTGCACATTAAGGCAGAGGTCTGGCAGTGCACTTCACTAACAACTTACACATTAGTTTATTGAGAAGTGCACATTCAGACAGAGGTCTGACAGTGCACTTCAATAACAATATACACATTAGTTTACTGAGAAGTGCACATTTAGGCAGAGGTTTGACAGTGCACTTCACTAACAACGTACACATTAGTTTACTGAGAATTGCACATTTATTCAGAAGTCTGATAGTGCACTAACAACTTACACATTAGTTTACTGAGACGTGCACATTTAGGCAGAAGTTTGACAATGCACTTCACTAACTCCTTACACATTAGTTTACTGAGAAGTGTACATTTAGGCAGAGGTTTGACAGTGCACTTCTTTAACAACTTACACATTAGTTTACATTTAGACTGAAGTTTGACAGTGCACTTCACTAACAACTTACACATTATTTTACTGAGAAGTGCACATTTAGTCAGAGGTTTGACAGTACACCACTAATAATTTAGACAGTTAACTGAGAAGGACAGATTTAGGCAGAGGTTTGACAATACACTTCACTAACAACTTACACATTAGTTTTTTGAGAAGTGCACATTTATGCAGAGGTTTGACAGTGCACTTCACTAATAACTTACACATTAGTTTACTGAGGAGTGTTCATTTAGGCAGAGGTTTAACAGTTCACTTCACTAACAACTTACACATTAGTTTACTGAGAAGTGTACATTTCAGCAGAGGTTTGCAGTACACTTCACTAATAACTTACATAGTTAACTGAGAAGTCCACATTTAGGCAGAGGTTTGACAGTACACTTCACTAACAATTTACACGTTAGTTTACTGAGAAGTGCACATTTATGCAGAACTTTGACAGTGCACTTCACTAACAACTTACACATTAGTTTATTGAGAAGTGCACAGTCAGACAGAGGTCTGGCAATGCACTTCACTAACAACTTACACATTAGTTTATTGATAAGTGCACATTCAGGCAGAGGTCTGACAGTGCACTTCACTAACAATGTACACATTAGTTTACTGAGAAGTGCACATTTATGCAGAACTTTGACAGTGCACTTCACTAACAACGTACACATTAATTTACTGAGAAGTGCACATTTAGGCATAGGTTTGACAATACACTTCACTAACAACTTACACATTAGTTAACTGAGAAGTGCACATTTAGGCAGAGGTTTGACAGTACACCACTAACAACTTACACATTAGTTTACTGAGAAGTGTACATTTAGGCAGAGGTTTGACAGTGCACTTCATTAACTACTTGCACATTAGTTTACTGAGAAGTGCACATTTAGGGAGAAGTTTGAAAGTGCAGTTCTCTAACAACTTACACATTATTTTACTGAGATGTACACATTTAGTCAGAGGTTTGACAGCACACTTCACTAATAACTTATAAATTAGTTTACTGAGAAGTGCATATTTAGGCAGAGGTTTGACAGTGCACTTCATTAACAACTTACACATGAGTTTATTGAGAATTGCACATTTATTCGGAGGTCTGACAGTGTACTAACAACTTACACATTAGTTTACTGAAAAGTGCACATATCGGCAGAGGTCTGACCGTGTACTTCACTAACAACTTACACCTTAGTTTTTCCTGAGAAGTGCACATTTAGGGAGAGGATTGACAGTACACTTTATTAACAACTTACACATTAGTTTACTGAGAAGTGCAGATTTAGTCAGAGGTTTAACAGTACACTTCAATAACAACTTACACGTTAGTTTACTGACCAGTGCACATTGAGGCAGAGGTTTGACAATACACTTCACTAACAACTTAGACATTAGTTTACTGAGAAGTGCACATTTAGGCAGAAGTTTAAAAAAACACCACTAATAACATATACATTAGTTTAATGAGAAGTGCACATTTAGGCAGAGGTTTGACAATACACTTCACTAACAACTTAAATTAGTTTACTGAGAAGTGCACATTTAGGCAGAGGTTTGACAATACACTTCACTAACAACTTACACATTAGTTTACTGAAAAGTGCACATTTCGGCAGAGGTCTGACCGTGCACTTCACTAACAACTTAGACATTAGTTGATTGAGAATTGCACATTTAGGCAGAGGTTTGACAGTGCACTTCATTAATATCTTACACATTAGTTTTAGAAGTGAAAATTTAGGCAACGGATTGAGAGTAGACTTCACTAACAACTTACAAAGTTTACTGAGAAGTGCACAATTAGGCAGAGATTTGACAATACACTTTACTAACAAGGTACACATAAGTTTACTGAGAAGTGCACATTTAGTCAGAGGTTTGACAGTACACTTCACTAATAACTTACACAGTTAACTGAGAAGGGCACATTTAGGCAGAGGTTTGACAATACACTTCACTAACAACTTACACATTAGTTTATTGAGAAGTGCACATTTAGGCAGAGGTTTGACAGTGCACTTCACTAACAACTTACATATTACTTTTTTTGAGAATTGCAGCTTTATTCAGAGGTTTAACTGTGCACTAACAACTTACACATTAGTTTACTAAAAATGTCACAGTTAGGCAGAGGTCTGACTGTGTACTTTAATAACAACTTACACATTAGTTTCCTGAGAAGTGCACATTTAGCCAGAGGTTTCACAGTACACTTCATTAACAACTTACACAGTTTATTGAGAAGTGCACATTTAGGCAGAGGTTTGACAGTACACTTCACAAACAACTTAGACATTAGTTTATTGAGAATTGCACATTTATTCAGAGGTCTGACAGTACACTAACAACTTACACATTAGTTTACTGAGAAGTGCCCAATTAGGCAGAAGTTTGACAGTGCACTTCACTAACAGCTTACACATTAGGTAACTGAGAAGTGTACATTTGGGCAGAGGTTTGACAGTGCACTTCTTTAACAACTTACATATTAGTTTACATTTAGGCAGAAGTTTGACAGTGCACTTCACTAACAACTTGCACATTATTTTACTGAGAAGTGCACATTTAGTCAGAGGTTTGACAGTACACCACTAATAACTTACACAGTTAACTGAGAAGGGCAGATTTAGGCCGAGGTTTGACAATACTCTTCACTAACAACTTACACATTAGTTTATTGAGAAGTGCACATTTAGGCAGAGGTTTGACAGTGCAGTTCACTAACAACTTACACATTAGTTTACTAAGAAGTGCACATTTAGGCAGAGGTTTAACAGTACACTTCACTAACAACTTACACATTAGTTTACTGAGAAGTGTACATTTCGGCAGAGGTTTGACAGTACACTTCACTAATAACTTACACAGTTAACTGAGAAGTCCACATTTAGGCAGAGGTTTGACAGTAAACTTCACTAACAATTTACACATTAGTTTACTGAGAAGTGCACGTTTACGCAGAAGTTTGACAGTGCACTTCACTAACAACCTACACATTAGTTTATTGAGAAGTGCACATTAAGGCAGAGGTCTGGCAGTGCACTTCACTAACAACTTACACATTAGTTTATTGAAAAGTGCACATTCAGGCAGAAGTTTGACAATGCGCTTCATTAACAATGTACACATTAGTTTACTGAGAAGTGCACATTTCGGAAGAGGTTTGACAGTGCACTTCACTAACAATGTACACATTAGTTTATTGAGAATTGCACATTTATTCAGAGGTCTGACAGTACACTAACACCTTACAGATTAGTTTACTGAGAAGTGTACATTTAGGCAGAGGTTTGACAGTGCACTTCTTTAACAACTTACACATTAGTTTACATTTAGGCAGAAGTTTGACAGTGCACTTTACTAAGAACTTACAAATTATTTTACTGAGAAGTGCACATTTAGTCAGTGGTTTGACAATACACTTCACTAACAACTTACACTTTAGTTTATTGAGAAGTGCACATTTAGACAGAGGTTTGACAGTGCACTTCACTAACAACTTGCACATTAGTTTACTGAGGAGTGCACATTTAGGCAGAGTTTTAACAGTACACTTCACTAACAGCTTACACATTAGTTTACTGAGAAGTGTACATTTTGGCAGAGGTTTGACAGTATACTTCACTAATAACTTACACAGTTAACTGAGAAGTCCACATTTAGGAAGAGGTTTGACAGTACACTTCACTAACAAGTTACACATTACTTTACTGAGAAGTGCACGTTTACGCAGAAGTTTGACAGTGCACTTCATTAACAACTTACACATTAGTTTATTGAGAAGTGCACATTTAGGCAGAGGTCTGGCAGTGCACTTTACTAACAATGTACACATTAATTTACTGAGAAGTTCACATTTAGGCATAGGTTTGACAATACACTTCACTAACAACTTACACATTAGTTAACTGACAAGTGCACATTTAGGCAGAGGTTTGACAGTACACCACTAATAACTTACACATTTAATTGAGAAGTGCAGATTTAGGCAAAGGTTTGACAATACACTTCAGTAACAATTTACACATTAGTTTATTGAGAAGTGCACATTTAGGCAGAGGTTTGACAGTGCACTCCAGTAACAACTTACACATTAGTTTACTGAGAAGTGCACATTTAGGCAGAGGTTTAACAGTACACTTCACTAACAACTTACACATTAGGTTACTGAGAAGTGTACATTTCGGCAGAGGTTTGACAGTACACTTCACTAATAACTTACACAGTTAACTGAGAAGTCCACATTTAGGCAGAGGTCTGAAAGTACACTTCACTAACAATTTACACAGTAGTTTACTGAGAAATGCACGTTTACGCAGAAGTTTGACAGTGCACTTCACTAACAACCTACACATTAGTTTATTGAGAAGTGCACATTAAGGCGGAGGTCTGGCAGTGCACTTCACTAACAACTTACACATTAGTTTATTGAAAAGTGCACATTCAGACAGAGGTCTGACAGTGCACTTCACTAACAATGTACACATTAGTTTACTGAGAAGTGCACATTTAGGCAGAGGTTTGACAGTGCACTTCACTAACAACGTACACAATAGTTTATTGAGAATTGCAAACTTATTCAGAGGTCTGACAGTGCATTAACAGCTTACACATTAGTTTACTGAGAAGTGCACATTTAGTCAGAGGTTTGACAGTGCACCACTAGTAACTTACACAGTTAACTGATAAGGGCAGATTGAGGCATAGGTTTGACAGTACACCACTAATAACTTACACAGTAAACTTAGAAGGGCAGATTTAGGCAGAGGTTTGACAATACACTTCACTAACAACTTACACCTTAGTTTATTGAGAATTGCACATTTATTCAGAGGTCTGACAGTGCACTAACAACTTACACATTAGTTTACTGAGAAGTGCACATTTAGTCAGAGGTTTGACAGTACACCACTAATAACTTACACAGTTAACTGAGAAGGGCAGATTTAGGCAGAGGTTTGACAATACACTTCACTAACAACTTACACATTAGTTTATTGAGAAGTGCACATTTAGGCAGAGGTTTCACAGTGTACTTCACTAACAACTTACACATTAGTTTACTGAGGAGTGCACATTTAGGCAGAGGTTTAACAATGCACTTCACTAACAACTTACACATTAGTTCACTGAGAAGTGTACATTTCGGCAGAGGTTTGACAGTACACTTCACTAATAACTTACACAGTTAACTGAGAAGTCCACATTTAGGCAGAGGTTTGACAGTACACTTCACTAACAATTTACACGTTAGTTTACTGAGAAGTGAACGTTTACGCAGAAGTTTGACAGTGCACTTCACTAACAACTTACACATTAGTTTATTGAAAAGTGCACATTCAGACAGAGGTCTGGCAGTGCACTTCACTAACAACTTACACATTAGTTTATTGAGAAGTGCACATTCAGGCAGAGGTCTGACAGTGGGCTTCACTAACAATGTACACATTAGTTTACTGAGAAGTGCACATTTAGGCAGAAGTTTGACAGTGCACTTCACTAACAACTTATACATTAGTTTATTGAGAAGTGCACATTTAAGCAGAGGTCTGGCAGTGCACTTCACTAACAACTTACACATTAGTTTATTGAGAAGTGCACATTCAGGCAGAGGTCTGACAGTGGGCTTCACTAACAATGTACACATTAGTTTACTGAGAAGTGCACATTTAGGCAGAAGTTTGACA
Source organism: Protopterus annectens (assembly GCF_019279795.1). NCBI lineage: Eukaryota > Metazoa > Chordata > Ceratodontiformes > Protopteridae > Protopterus > Protopterus annectens. Next base: position 1,143,201,268 of record NC_056732.1, on the reverse strand, counting down.
GTGCACTTCACTAATAACTTACACATTAGTTTATTGAGAAGTGCACATTCAGGCAGAGGTCTGACAGTGGGCTTCACTAACAATGTACACATTAGTTTACTAAGAAGTGCACATTTAGGCAGAAGTTTGACAGTGCACTTCACTAACAACTTACACATTAGTTTACTGAGAAGTGTACATTTAGGCAGAGGTTTAACAGTGCACTTCATTAACAACTTGCACATTAGTTTACTGAAAAGTGCACACTTAGAGAGAAGTTTGAAAGTGAAGTTCACTAACAACTTACACATTATTTTATTGAGAAGTACACATTTAGTCAGAGGTTTGACAGTACACTTCACTAATAACTTATAAATTAGTTTACTGAGAAGTGCATATTTAGGCAGAAGTTTGACAGTGCACTTCACTAACAACTTACACATGAGTTTATTGAGAATTGCACATTTATTCGGAGCTCTGACAGTGCACTAAGAACTTACACATTAGTTTACTGAAAATTTCACATTTCGGCAGAGGTCTGACCGTGTACTTCACTAACAATTTACACCTTAGTTTTTCCTGAGAAGTGCACATTTAGGGAGAGGATTGACAGTACACTTTATTAACAACTTACACATTAGTTTACTGAGAAGTGCACATTTAGGCAGAGGTCTGACAGTACACTTCACTAACAACTTATAAATTTGTTTACTGAGAAGTGAACATTTAGGCAGATGTTTGACAGTACACTTGCTGAACAACTTACACATTAGTTTACTGAAAAGTGCACATTTAGGCAAATGTTTGAAGGTACACCACTAACAACTTACACATTAGTTTACTGAGAAGTGCACATTTAGGCAGAGCTTTGACAGTACACTTCACTAACAACTTACACATTAGTTTACTGACCAGTGAACATTTAGGCAGAGGTTTGACAGTGCACTTCATTAACAACTTACACAGTTTACAGAGAAGTGCACATTGAGGCAGATGTTTGACAGTACACCACTATGAACTTACACATTAGTTTACAGAGTAGTGCACATTTATGCAGAGGTTTGACAGTACACCACTAATAACTTACACAGTTAACTGAGAAGGGCACATTTAGGCAGAGGTTTGACAATACATTTCACTAACAACTTACACATTAGTTTATTGAGAATTGCACATTTATTCAGAGGTCTGACAGTACACTTTAATAACAACTTACACATTAGTTTACTGAAAAGTGCACATTTAGCAGAGGTCTGACAGTGCACTTCACTAACAACTTACGAGAATTGCACATTTAGGCTGAGGTTTGACAGTACACTTCACTAACAACTTACACATTATTTTACTGAGAAGTGCACATTTAGGCAGAGGATTGACAGTACACTTCATTAACAACTTACACATTAGTTTACTGAGAAGTGCACATTTATTCAAAGGTTTGAGAGTGCACCACTAACAACTTACACAGTTTACTGAGAAGTGCACATTTCGTCGGAGGTTTGACAGTACACTTCAACAACTTGCACATTAGTTTACTGAGAAGTGCACATTTAGGCAGTTTGACAGTATACTTCACTAATAATTTACAAAGTCAACTGAGAAGGGTACATTTAGGCTGAGGTTTGACAGTACACTTCACTAACAACTTAAACAGTTTACTGAGAAGTGCACATTTAGGCAGATGTTTGACAGTACACCACTAAAAACTTACACATTAGTTTACAGAGAAGTGCACATTTATGCAGAGGTTTGACAGTGCTCTTCACTAACAACTTACACAGTTTACTGAGAAGTGCACATTTAGGCAGAGGTTTGACAGTACACTTCACTAACAACTTACACATTAGTTTACTGAGAAGTGCACATTTAGTTGGAGGTTTGACAGTACACTTCACTAACAACGTACACAGTGTACTGAGAAGTGCACATTTAGGTAGAGGTATGACAGTGCACTTCATTAACAACTTATACATTAGTTTACTGAGAAGTGCACATTTAGGCTGAGGTTTGACAGTACACTTCATAAACAACGTACACATTAGTTTACTGACCAGTGCACATTTAGGCAGAGGTTTAGCAGTACACTTCAGTAACATCTTACAAATTAGTTTACTGTGAAGTGTACATTTAGGCAGAGGTTTGACAACACACCACTAAGAACTTGCAGATTAGTTTAATGAGAAGTGCACATTTTTGCAGAGGACTGACAGTACACTTTATTAACAACTTACACAGTTTACTGAGAAGTGAACATTAGGCAGAAATTTGACAGTACCCTTCACTAACAACTTACACAGTTTACTGAGAAGTGAACATTTAGGCAGAGATTTTACAGTAGCCTTCACTAACAACTTACACATTAGTTTACTGAGAAGTGTACATTTTGGCAGAGGTTTGACAGTGCACTTCACTAACAACTTACACATTAGTTTACTGAGAAGTGTACATTTTGGCAGAGGTTTGACAGTACACTTCACTAACAACTTACGTATTAGTTTACTGAGAGGTACACATTTAGGCACAGGTTTGACAGTAGACTTCATTAACAACTTACACAGTTTACTGAGAAGTGCACATTTAGGCAGAGGTTTGACAGGACACTTCACTATCAACTTACACATTATTTTACTGAGAAGTGCACATTTAGGCAGAGGTCTGACTGTGCACTTCATTAACTTACGCAGTTTACTAAGAAGTGCACATTTAGGCAGCGGAT
>NC_056732.1:1143141073-1143193573 GCF_019279795.1 Protopterus annectens | reverse complement strand
ATGCTGCTGTATTGAAGAAGTTGATACTATGAGCCTGTTATCTGTTTGCCATCCATTTCCTATTGCAATATTACTAGCTTATCATTTTTAATGTAATATAGGCAATTTATTCCTCAGGGGCATCAGACACTTTATTTTTTGATGAAACCATGAAACATAAAGGTTTTTGCTAGCAGCAGCCTCTTCATTAGTTACAGATTTATTTAATGTGGAATTATTTAGATGACTTTTTTTACTTCAGAGATTGTGCATATTTACTGATAATGGTGGACTGTAGAATTGTGCATGTTTACTGATAATGGTGGACTGTAGAAGTTTGAGTAGACTTTGATGAAGGAAATGTTCTGAATTGGGCAGTTTTGTCATTATTGGTGCATGCATTTTGTTTCATTGTTTACTGGAAAAATATTCAAAACAATAGGAAGGTGTATCAAAGAGCATATGTATGTTTCATATTCAAGGGGCCTATGATTCGAAAACAGCTCAGAATTAATCTTTATCTGCCACTGGTAAAATATATTTTCTTTGAATGTGGGTTTCAATGCTGTTTCAATGAATGTGAGTTTCAAAGGCAGAGACATTTTAATGCTAAGTTTGTTTAGCAGATGGCTTGGTGTTTGTGCTGTAAAATGCAAAATAAAACTTTCAAATGAAGTCCAAATCATCATGGAAGTAAATCAGTATGCGCATTAGTGTTTATGGTAATTGGAGTGAAATAGTCAAGTAATGGGATCATTGGAATGGCTGCAGGAGGAGGCTCCTTTTGACCATGATTTTGTGAGGGGGAAGGGCGGCAAACTTAGACAGCCCCAGCTGAACTGTACCTCCCAACTGTCCAGATTTTCAAAGAATGAATAGATTTTTGCTTCTTATTTTTTGTTTGTTCCTCATAAAATTTGTGGCAAATCATTTAGGAATTAAGTCACTAAATGACACACTGAGTTTCAGACTTCATAACCAATGCATGCTAAAGTAAGACTTGTTCTATCAACTGTCTCAGTTTATACAAGAGCAATTTTTAGTACTGTTTATATGTTCCCCCAATATATTTGGCCTTGTCCAGATTTACTGCATTAACATGCAAATTGTTTTATAGAATTAGGCATAGCCAAACCTCTCAACTGTCCCTGATTTTGGCTCAAAATGTTGCTCTTCCCCTAATAATCTCTCCGCAAAATAGCAATTTTGGAAGAAAACATGGAGGGTTTACAATTAAGAAATAACTGTAATCATAGTTATAGATTACTTTTTATTTCAGAAATGCATGTAGATTATTTTATTTTGTCAGCTGCTCAAGTTAGCAGTACTAATATTAAAGTGTCCCTTCTTTGACAGGTTCCCAGCTGTATTGTGTGGCTATTTTATATTTTTACATCACATTTTTGGTCCATTTTTCATAAAATTGTGTTTTTTTGGCAAATTAGTGACAAATCATTAAAGACTGAAGTTAGAAAATGACAGACATTTGAGTTTCAGATTTCATACCAATCAGAAAATTCATACTAATGCAAGACCTATGCTATTATCTTTCTAAGTTTATAAGAGCAATATTTTAAAAAAATGCCCTTGTTTTTCGGCCTTTGTCCCACTTCTTTGTATGGCTTTGTCCAGATTTCTTGCTCTGAGGTTGAGAGGTATGACGAATGTGTTAGGGTCATCACAGTCCGCCAGAGACATTTCAAATTGTGACATACTTCTTGCACCCCACTCCCCCATGTAGTGACTCTGGATGTGTCGAAGCAAGGCAAGGAGTAGATATGCAGTATAAATGTGCAGGGTATCCCCCCATCCAAGGTAGACACAAGTACAGGAGTGGCTTTTCATCTGTCCTTGATTTTTGCAGAATGGTCTGGTTCCTGTCATATTTTTGTACTGTTGATTTATGCTTATTACTCAGTGCCTGTTGCTCTGTGTTTAAGTAGCAATACTTTAATGACCATCAGTTGACCTTGGCTGAGATTGTAAGATGCAAGCAAGCTTTAATAAGCATATTGTTAAAGAATTGCCAACATTGAAAGCCTTTCTGTTGTTGCCATGTAGAGAATACTTAACTAGATAATGTATAAGCCTTGGGTATTGAAATGCATATGACAGTATTTGTAATAAAGGACAGGATTACATTATTTTAAGAAGCTCATTACATTTGGAGACTTCCAGTCATCTCTGCAGGCTTTACCCGTAAACTAAACAGAATGCTAATTGTGTGGTCCATAACCTGTACAGTAATCCTTTTAAGCAATGTATCTTGAGCTTATTTCTTGTTTGCTTTTCATTTTTTACTTTGATCATGTTTTCCCCATGAAACAAGTAGATAGTTGTCAGGCAGCAGGTCTTTTTTTTGGATAAGGAACATTTTTACAAGAGGGGGCATCAGAGATTTCTACTTTCAGCATGTTACTTGGTACTTTAATAAAGCTGAATATAAATTATAATTAGAACTGCAGTGCAAGAAGTGGTTTGAGTTGGGTGCTGCTTGTTTTTCTTATACTTGATTTTGACTGGCATTCCATTAATGTATTTAAAAAAGTAATTTTATTTTTTCATGCCTCACAACCTTTTTGTTTCCATCTAGATATTAAGTAAGCTGTCATGCAGCCAATACATTGAAATATTTTTATTCTTCTACACTTCATTTTGTCTTGATTGGACTCTCATAATGATGGTTTGGCACCCACGGCAGTGTATTTAGTTAGTTTTTTGTGGTTTTGAGCATAGCCCCCCCCCTTTCTAGTTGGCCACATCCCTTCCCATTGACCCCACCCATTCAGCTGTCTCCTGCAGCCCCCCTTTGATATGAAGTCACCAGCCGCCACTTTTTGACAGTACACTTCACTAACAACTTACAGATTACTTTACTGACCAGTGCACATTTAGGCAGAGGTTTGACAGTACACTTCACTAACAACTTACACATTACTTTACTGAGAAGTACATATTCAGGCAGAAGTTTGACAGTACACTTCACTAACAACTTGCACAGTTTACTGAGAAGTGCATATTTAGGCAGAGGTTTTACAGTACACTTCAATAACAACGTACACATTAGTTTACTGAGAAGTGCACATTTAGTCAGAGGTTTGACATTACACTTCACTAACTACTTACACATTAGTTTACTGAGAAGTATACATTTAGGCAGAGGTCTGACAGTACACTTCACTAACTACTTACACATTAGTTTACTGAGAAGTGCACATTTAGGCAGAGGTATGACAGTACACTTCATTAACAACTTACACAGTTTACTGAGAAGTGCTCATCTAGGCAGAGGTTTGACAGTACACTTCACTGTAAACTAATGTGTAAGTTGTTAATGAAGTGTACTGTCAAACCTCTGCCTAGATGCGCACTTCTCAGTAAACTGTGTAAGTTGTTAATGAAGTGTACTGTCATACCTCTGCCTAAATGTGCACTTCTCAGTAAACTAATGTGTTAGTAGTTAGTGAAGTGTACTGTCAGACCTCTGCCTAAATGTGTACTTCTCAGTAAACTAATGTGTAAGTTGTTAGTGAAGTGCACATTTAGGCAGGGGACTGACAGTACACTTCATTAACAACTTACACAATTTTACTGAGAAGTGCACATTTAGGCAGAGGTTTGACAGAACACTTCACTAACAACTTATACATTAATTTACAGAGAAGTGCACATTTAGGCAGAGGTCTTACAGCACACTTCAATAACAACATACATATTATTTTACTGAGAAGTGCACATTTAGGCAGAGGTTTGACAGTGCACTTCATTATCAACTTACGTATTAGTTTACTGAGAAGTGCACATTTAGGCAGAGGTATGATAGTACACTTCATTAACAACTTACACAGTTTACTGAGAAGTGCACATATATGCAGAGGTTTGACAGTACACTACACTAACAACTTACACATTAGTTTACAGTGAAGTGCACATTTAGGCAGAGGTCTTACAGCACACTTCAATAACAACTTACATATTATTTTACTGACGTGCACATTTAGGCAGAGGTTTGACAGTACACCACTAACAACTTACACATTAGTTTACTGACGTGCACATTTAGGCAGAGGTTTGACAGTGCACTTCACTAAACTTACACATTAGTTTACTGAGAAGTGCATATTTAGGCAGTGCTTTGACAGTTCACTTCATTAACAACTTACACATTATTTTACTGACGTGCATATTTAGGCAGAGGTTTGACAGTACACCACTAACAACTTACACATTAGTTTACTGATGTGCACATTTAGGCAGAGGTTTGACAGTGCACTTCACTAAACTTACACATTAGTTTACTGAGAAGTGCACATTTAGGCAGAGGTTTGACAGTACACCACTAACAACTTACACATTAGTTTACTGACGTGCACATTTAGGCAGAGGTTTGACAGTGCACTTCACTAAACTTACACATTAGTTTACTGAGAAGTGCATATTTAGGCAGTGCTTTGACAGTTCACTTCATTAACAACTTACACATTATTTTACTGACGTGCACATTTAGGCAGAGGTTTGACAGTACACTTCACTAACACCTTACGCATTAGTTTACTGACGTGCACATTTAGGCAGAGGTTTGACAGTGCACTTCACTAAACTTACACATTAGTTTACTGAGAAGTGTACATTTAGGCAGAGGTTTGACAGTACACCACTAACAACTTACACATTAGTTTACTGACGTGCACATTTAGGCAGAGGTTTGACAGTGCACTTCACTAAACTTATACATTAGTTTACTGAGAAGTGTACATTTAGGCAGAGGTTTGACAGTACACCACTAACAACTTACACATTAGTTTACTGACGTGCACATTTAGGCAGAGGTTTGACAGTGCACTTCACTAAACTTACACATTAGTTTACTGAGAAGTGCATATTTAGGCAGTGCTTTGACAGTTCACTTCATTAACAACTTACACATTAGTTTCAGTTCAGCATTTATTTAATTATTTGCTTTGGCCAGATAAATGGCTAGTCCATAAGCATTTTCAGGAATGACCTGGACCAAATAGGTGTCACAAGTTTCAAAAGACATTATTGAGCAGAGTATTAAAAATATGTTTTTGCTACATACAGTGGAGAAGAGAAGAAAATGCAATTATTTATATAAGCACATAAATTATTATTACACAGCTCAATTGCTATTATTCCAAGATATACAGTCTCTGTTGTCTGGTCTCCAGCTTTCAGTCTTTACACAGTCTGAATTTGTTTCTATACCCAAAATGTTGAAACATTTAAGAAACTTTAAAGACACTGTGCTGTATTCCCTTCTGACTTTCTAAAAGTACTGCAGAGGATGGTTATGTTCATAGCTTCATAGGAAGGTACTAGGCTATCGGCCCTGGGGCCTATACATGCCCAGCCAAAAAGGTACCCTGGCTTTTGCCACCCAAGAAAATTATTTTCCTGTGCCACTGTTGAGCAGAGCCACAGAGGTGATCCTCAGGGTGAATTTCCTATTTCCCTTCCAATCATCAAGATTTTTCTTGAAGAGTGCTAATGAGGAGCTTTGTTTGACATAGATAGGTAGTTTATTCCAGAGTATGGGAAGTCTCTGGGACAGGAATCTATCCCTCCAGCATGTTCTGTTTATTGTGGTGACACGGTTTAGGTCCCTGGAGCGTGTATCTTGGAGGAATTGGGATTTCTTTAAGTGGAGCATATGCAACAGCTCTGGATTTGACATAGCTTTTTATGTTAGGCAGAGATCACCTCTGAGTAGGTGATATGCGACCGAATAAAGCTGGAGTTTATTGAGACAGTCTGCATAGGGCATCTGTTTGAGGCTGGTAATCCTCTTTGTGAGGTATTTCTGCGGCCTTTCCAGTTGTTGTAGATGTCTTGTGAGGTACATAGCAAAAGGGACATTGTACTCTATAATGAGTCCAGTGAGTGATAAGTAGAGGGGAACAATGACCTCTTTTTTTCTGTATGAGAAACCTTTTGTGATGAGGTGTGCCACATAGACGGATTTCCTGACTACTGCGGAGATGTGATTATCAAAGGAGAGACTACTGTCCGCCTCTGTCCCAAGGTCTGTTATCACACTTTCAGTGGTAAGTATACTACCACCTATGTTGTAGTTCATGGGAACAGAATTTTTACCAAAGGGGATGACAATGCACTTTTTGGCATTGAGCTTGAGGCCATGGCTTTGACACCAGGCATTTGTCTCAGTGAGGCCCTTTTGTAGGATGTCCACATCGTTAGGAGTTTCGACTATGGCGCCTAGTTTGCAGTCATCTGCGAACTTTGTTAGCCAAAAACCTTCTGTGTTAGCCTGTACTTCAGAGAAGTAGATACCAAACAGGAGAGGACCCAGGATTGAACCCTGTGGTACTCCATTTGTCACTTGTCTGAAGTCGGATTTGGAGTCTGCTACTTTCACAGTGTGGGTTCTGTCAGTGAGCCAGTTGGCAACCCATCTTGTGACATAGGGATTTATACCTAGTTTAGTGAGTTTATCTATAATTCCAGAGTGGGGGATGGTGTCGAAAGCCTTGGCAAGATCTAGATAGGCTATGTGAACCACCTTACCTTTGTCCACAACTTTGGTGACTGCTTCAAAGAAGTCTATCAGGTTTAAGAGACATGATCTGCCTTTTACAAACCCAAACTGGGTGGGGTCCAGAGTTTGGAAATTACCAATGTCTTTGTTTATAAGTTCCATGATGATACGTTCCATGGCCTTGCAGACCAGGCTCATCAGGATAATGGGGTGGTAGTTCCCAGGGTCCGTGGTGGCTCCCCCCCTGTGGAGTGGGATAACCGTTGCTGTGCGCCATTCAACAGGCACAAAGCCTCAGGTGAGGCTATGATTGAACATGGTACTTAGGTGGGGTGCCAGTTCATTCTGTAGTTCTTGTAGAACGCAGCCTGGGATGTTGTCTGGTCCCATGGATGCTGTGTTCTTGGCTTTGGAGAGTGTGGTATTTACCTGTGCAGCTGTGATTACAGGAACTTTGCATTCTTCCAGTATAGAGATGGACTCTTTAGGGGGTGAGAGGGAGGTAAAGTTAGCATTGAACCTATCTGCCAGGATGTTGGTAATATCAGTTGGGTCTGTATATTTAGTGACATTGTGCTGTAACTCAGAGCAGATCTGAGTGTGCCATTGAGATTCTTGACATAGCTATAGAATGCTTTGTGGTTGTCTTTAGAGTCAGTGGCAATTTTGTTTTCGTAACTAGCTTTGGAGGATTTTATCAGGGATCGCAGCTTCTTACTGAGGCTGACCAGGGAGCTCCACCACTCGTGGGATTTTACTCTCTTTTGCAACAGTTTGTTCCTTCTGTTGTACAGTTTGTTTATGGCAGGGGACCACCAGATTGGCTTCCTTTTTTGGAGGATAGCATCTTGGTTCTGTTTGGTATAGCACGATCCATGCACGCATGTAAGTGCTTATAAAGTGCAATTGTGTCGGATTCAGTAGTCGTAACTGTTTTGTCCATCTGCATGGGTGGCATAAAGTTCACCACTTCTGTCTTAAGAAGCATGAAGTTGGCTTTGGAGAAATTTTTTACCATGGTTTCCTTAATGGGGGGTGGGGGCAGGATGTGGATATCTAGGGTAATTAGCTTATGGTTGGATCGGACCAATGAGGCATTGACTTCAGGTGTGGAACACTGGTCACTCATGTTGGTAATGACTAGATTTAGGATATTGTTGCCCCTGATGGGGGTGTGGATAAGTTGATCCAGGGCATTGGAGTTTATGAATTCCAGAAAGCGTTGAGCGAAGGAGTTGGTACAGGAGTAGTTTTCCCAGATAATGGTGGGGTAGTTAAAATCGCCCATTATTAGGGTGTTTGGTTGAACCCTAATATTTTCCAGTACATCAAGAAAAGAGGAGTAGGAATCCTGGGGCATGGTGGGTGATCTGTAGCAAGCTACAATTTGGATTGCAGTTTTGCCCAGAGTTAGTTGCACTTGGATAACCTCGGCTGCATTATGCTGAGCAACTAGCCTGGAGGTGTGGATATCCTTAATGAATATGGACACACCTCTGCCTTTGGTGTTCCAGTCCAGGTTACATGGCCGAAAAGTGTGGTATGAGTTATAGCCTAGTAGTGCAGGGGTGCTCTCTGCAGCCTTGAACCAGGTCTCAGTCACTGCACAGATATCGATGTTCTCCATTTTAAGGAGTGCCTCGAGTGAGTGATTTTGAGATTTAGACTTCTAGCATTGAGTAGCATCACCCTCAGTTTTTGCTTGCCTGTTCCAGTTACAGTGGTGAATTTGTCATTTGAACCTCACCTAAAAAAGGCACTATAGGGGCAGCAAGAACCTTAGCTAGTATCGGGAATCCCAGGGGTGATAGGTGCAGGCCATCTTTGGCAAAGCATCATGGTCTGTCGACCATGTCATCCCAGGCAGACAGATACTGGATCCCTTTAGAATGGCACCAGAAGCTTAGGGAATTATTGAAGTCAATCATTTCATCCTTGCACTGCGGCATCATTCTGGGTGATGGCAGAATGCTACTCAAGGCTAGGGTCATACCTGCCTGGGCTACAAGATCAGAGAGCTCTTCCATGTCACTTTTCATGTAGTCCAGGGAGGTATGTCTCAGGTCGTTCACACCAACATGGACAATGACAGAGTCATATTTGTACTTGTTGTGGAGTGACCTGAATGTGTGGGTTATGTGGTGGATCCTGGCACTGGACAGGCAGCTGACAGTAACCTTTTCCTTGTTATTAATCTGGAATTAGTTATATTGACTGATTTTTTTAATATTGATTGTTCTGATATATATGATTGCTACTGCTTTTCAAATAATTCTTTTGCCTAGCATAACTAATTACTTATACTAATAGAATCTTCAAATCTCAGAAACAGAAAGCAGAGTTTACTCAGAACTATTTACCAGCCATTACAAATTTTTTAGTATTAGCACTATTTCCAGTTCTATCACTGATCACCTTCCAGTATTACTGTACAACAATTTGTACTCATTTTTTAAACACATTCACAAAAAAATTATGTTGATATGTCCATATTGACCTAAATATGTGAAATTAGAGTAAGGTTGCTGAAACCATTTCTGAATATCCAAATGCCATGCCATCTATTAAAACAAAGGAAAACATTTAGTTTGGATTGAATATGAAACCAGTGACCTTATGAAATAAAGGTGCAATCTCTGGAAATACTATTACAACAAACATTTATATGATAGTTTTATAAATAAAATAGTTCTTTCAATCAAAACAATAAATATTATTAGAAAAATGTCCTTCGTTTCTTTAGTTCTGGTAGTCCTGAGCAGCCCAGATCATTATGAAACTCTTCCTCATCTGATTTTACTAGTCATGCCACTTAATTTTTCATCAGTATAGATGTTACTGCACCAAAGGTCACTAATGTAAACCAGCTTATTACTAAACAATTATCCTATATTTAATCTCTATACTATCTCCACTAGCCCAATTTTAAAACATCTTAAAATCTTAAACATGTTCTACCTTCCACATTGGGTGGAACAATTAAGAAATGCCATGTTGATGCCTGAAAAGTCAAAAAATAGAAATAAGAAAAAAAAAAACAAAGACACTAGAACACAGGACAGATGTAATACCCTTTATTGGAAAAACATAGGTTTTGCAATTACTCAAGCTTTTGCTTTTGAACTAGCAGGAGCCCTCCGTTAGGAGTTCTGAAAGCTCTAGTAATCGTAAAACTTATGTTGATCCAAGAAAAGGTATTGCACTAGACATGTGTACCTGTGTCTTTGTATTTTCCTCTTCCAATAGTCACCTTTCCTTCTGTATATATCTTCCTGTTTCATTTCAAATGAATTGCTCTAGACAAGAAGACTATGTTACTAAAATGTGGAAGACTTAAATAGTTATACAGTTGCACAATATTGGCTGGGCTATCAATAATTTTCATTCTATAAGTTTATTATTACTATTGTTATCTAAAATCCTTAGAAATGCATTCAGTTCTAGATCACACCTTGTATAAATGAAAACAAGCTGCTTTCTTAGCTCCATGCATGGCTTAAGGTCAGAACACTGTGAAGAAGTGCCTTTCCTAACATTTTTTTATTCCTGCATCCTGACCATCAGCTGTTTGTTATTTACTGATCCATTTGTTTATTACAGGACAATATCTGGTTCCCAGACCATTCCATCAGTGAAAGGAAAAAGTTAATCACAGAATCATAGGTTCATAGGTTAGTACTAGACTAACTGCCCTTGTGGGCCATTTTAAGACTAGCCAATTACCCCCTGTGAGAATCAATACAGTTTTCTTTATTAGAAATGATTGATAGATTAATAAAGATCTTAAAATTATTTGATTTATGCTTTGTTCTTCTCCCAATGTACTCTGTTTTGTTATACTCAAAATATAAAACCATTGATTAAAACATGCATGCAGTTTTTGTGACTTTAGAATACTATAAGCATTCTTCATAACAGTTAATGATAATCATTTAAAAGGCATTAGACTATGGTAAGAGATATTGCTTATATTAAAATACCTATGTACAACTAACAATAAATATATTTTTCATCAATCATTATGTACTGGGTTGCTAGCATGTACATTGTTTTATAAACTTTTAGAAAACTTGTATCAGATTGATATAATTCATATGACAGGTAAAGAATTCCATAACAATGGTATACCCAGAACAGTATTTTAACACACAGAGCTTAGGATTCCAAACATGCATATGTTTAATGCATTTTTCTGAAGGACTGGGCATTTTTAGTAACATGAAATGGAACAGTAAATGGTGTAAGAAAATGTCTTGTTCCATTTACAGATTTATATGTTAGCAAATATATATGTTATATGTTGTCATTAAAGAAAAATAGCTTTGTTTTGGTTGTCCTGGTAACACAGACAGATTAAATGGCTTTATTGAAGCTGTAGTGTGCACACGTGGTAAAAGAAGGACTTAAACCTTAACCAAACCAAAACATAACTTTATGAAAATGTATCGAAAATATAAAGCTATAATATTCTGGTATCTAATGAAATAAATACAAGCTACAGATTGTTCACGTATACTTAACCCTTTAAAAACTATATTCTATTCTATTTGCAGTGTACGGACTTTTTTTTTTTTTTGAGGCTTTTGGCCCAGCTGCTTAGAGGTCATCAGTCCCTTATTTGGCAAGCTGGCCCATTTGTTGACTTTACATGGGGACAGCAGACAATTGACCCACTGAGAGGGCTATGGCCTACCTGTGCATGACAGTAAATGCCCCAGAGTTTGGTGTGGAAGGGATGTCTGTGAGGGAGTGTCACTCACTTGTTTGGGTGACAAAGCCATTCAAGACTGCTCTACCCCATTTGAAGTCAGTCATTCTGTTGGATATCCATTCTTCATTTGGGATTTTCAAGTGAGAATGAGCTACCAATCATATCTCCTTTTTCACCTTCTCCAACTTCTTCAGAAAAGATAATAGATGGTAAAGCTGTTTCTCCTGTCCTGCTCCCCATGCCTGCTCCAATAGGTGTTCATGTCACAGTCTGAACTTGGGTTAAATTGTAGAGCTTTTCTCCCCGGGCCTCCACTGAAAATGGTTCTTATCCCAGTCGGACGTTCCTGGTAAACAAATATAAAATAAATAAATATGTCATAGTATCATAGGATGATAGAAAGTTACTAGGCCAATGGCCATAGGGTGCTTACAAGTGTAGCCAAGTTCTGCCCTTGTTTCCATGATCAGCACCAACTGCCCCTGTCCAAGAGAGACACAGGTGGAACCCCCAGGGTGAATTTACAGTTATCCATCCAATCTTCCAGATTGTGATTGAAGAGGGCCAAAGATGTGCTCTGCTTGACATGAATTGAGAGTCTGTTTCACAGATGTGGTAACCTCTGGGAGACAAATCTGTCCCTCTATCAGGTTCTATTAATGTCAAATACCAAGTAAAGATCTTTAGAGAGAGTAACCCGTGAGCGATTGCACTTGTGGGTATGTAGCATTTCCAAAAAAGCAGAGTCAGAGATTGTCATATAAGCAAGTCAGAGATTGCCTCTCAGTAGTCTGTATGAACTGGAGTAAAGTGACAGTGATTTTAGCTGATCCACATAGGACAGATGCTGAATACCTTAAATTCTCCTTGTCAGGAACATTTGTTGTATCTCCAATTGCTGCAGGTGCCTGGAAAGGTGCATACCAAAAGGGGCGCTGTACTCAATTATTGGCCTGATGAGCGAAGAATACAGGGAGGTTATAACTTCCTTTATTCCTGGAAGCAATGCCCTTACTTATGAGATTAGCAATATAGAATGATCTTCTTTCCACTGTGGAGACATGATGATTAAAGGTAAAGTTGCTATCAACCTGTGTGCTGAGGTGTCTCACCACTAAATGCATACTTAGGGTTTTGTTATTGATGTGGTAGTTAGCAGGAACATCGCTCTTATTGAAAGGGATGAAAATACATTTTTTTCATTAAATTTAAGGCTGTGGCTTTGGCACCAATCATTTGCGTAAGACCCTCTTGCAGGATGTTGACATCATCTGAGGATTCTATGACTGCTCCCAGTTTGCAGTTGTCACCAAACTTTGTCAGCCACAGACCTTTAGTTTTTGGTTGTAATTGAGAGAAATAGATTCTGAACAGTGGTGGACCCAGGACTGATCCCTGTGGAACACCACTGGTTATGGGTCAGCTGTTGGAGGTGCATTGTCCTATTTTGACTGTATGAGTTCTATCCATGATCCAGTTAGTGATCAACCTAATGATATAAGGGTTGATACCTAGCTGGTGAGTTTGTCAATAATGCCTGAGTGGGGAACAGTGTTAAAAGACTTGGCCAAGTCCAGTTAGGCTGTATGCACAGTTTTCCCCTCATCCAGGGCTCTGGTGACTGTCTCAAAGAAGTCCACCAGGTTTATCAGGCATGATATCCCTTTGACAAATCCAAAATAAGTAGGGTCAAGTGTTTGGAGATTACCTATATCTTTGTTGATAAGGTCTATGATGATTCGCTCCATGGCCTTGCAGATAAGGCTAGTTAGGCTAATAGGTCTATAGTTCCCAGGGTCAGTAGAAGCACCACCCTTGTGCAATGGGATAATGGTGGCCATTTTCCATTCAGTTGGGATGAAGCCGGTACTTAGACTATGATTGAAAGAGTACCCAATTGTGTTGCTAATTCTAGTTGGAACCCATGTAGGCTGCAGCCTCGGATGCTATCAGGTCCCATAAATGCTGTGTTTTTGGCCTTAGAGGGGCCATTCATGACACACTCTCTAGAGATACAAGGTGGGGGGGCAGGTGGAAGGAATGTCATGGGGTATGTGTGCTGGGGACAGGGTAGTGAAGTTTTCACAGAACCTGTCAGCTTACAGGTTTGCTATGTGCTGGGTCCTAACTTTAGGCTATGGATGAAACTAATGAATGCCTTACGATTGTCCTTAGTTGAGGATGCTAATTTTGATTAGTAGTTTGCTTTGTAGGACTTCACAAGAAGTCTTATTTGCTTGTTTAAGCTGAGGAGGGGGTGTTTCCAGTTTAGGGCTTGCTCCCTCTTACATTTGGACAACAATTTCTTCCTCTTATTGTAAAGCCTGTTAGTGGCAGGTTTCTCTTCCTTGAAGAGCTTGTTTTACTCCTATCAGGTGCAGCCAAGTCAATGCAGTTATAGAGAAGTTTTTAAAAAGCATTGGTGTAGGACTCTGCATAGTTGCTTGTCACATCTGAGTGGGGAAGTGAGTGCAGTGAAGTTATTTATACCAACCCTTAGAAGGATATAATTTGCTTTGGATAAGTTTTTTAGTTTAGTTGCTGTGTGTGTGTGTGGGGGGTTGTTACTTTGAATGAGACTGATTTGTGTTTAGATCTGACAATGGAATACCTCACAGTGGGGGTGCTACAGCAGTCCCCCATATTGGTAAGCACCCCTAGTTTAGTGTCCACCTGCTGGTCCAGGGCATTGGAGTCAATAAACTCGAGAAACCTTTGGGTGAGTGAGTCTAAGCATGAGTAATTTACCCTGTCAATGGATGGATAATTAAAATCACCTAGAACCATGGTGGATAGATGTATCTTGAGGGATTCCAGTAGCTCCAAGAAGGCAGAGTGTGTGCCTTGATTCATGGAGGGGGTCCTGTAGTTGGCAATCACTTGAATAGGTGTCCTACCAACAGTTAGTTGCACCTAAAGTATCTCCAGGGAATCATACTGTTTAACCAGTCTGGAGGTGTATTTATTTTAATGAATATTAATACACGGCCTCCTTTAGTTTTCATGCCTTCCATTTGTAGTCTAACATGTAGTAGGAGGTGTAAGCTGGTATGGCTGGGGTACTGCCTTGAACTAGATCTCTGTGACTGCACATATGTCAGTATCTTCCAAGGTGAGGACTGCTTCCATTGAGTGCAGTTTCATGCTAAGACTCCTTATATTTAACAAGATGAACAACAGCAAAAATGGAGACCAAGTTGCTACACCACAGACTGAGACAACAAAGCCAGTATACAAATAAGGTTCTGTATTTATTCTTTAGCGCCTCGGCCAAAGTAAGCCTTCAAGGATTAATTGTTTGAGTGTTTGATTGCTGTTAATAGCTGATGCTATATAAATGTTTTTGTCTGTGTTATGTGTTACTCCTTGAAGGCTTACTGTGGCCGAGGCGCTAGAGAATAAATACAGAACCTTATTTGGTTACTGGCTTTGTTGTCTCAATCCTTACATTAACAGCATAAACTTGGAGTTGCATTTTGATGAAATGTTTACAGTGAGAATTTTGACTCTGTGACATTGCCTAAAAAAGGCATGATGGGGGTGGCAAGAGCCTTTGCCAGCAGCCGAAATCCCAGGGCTGATAGATGAAGACCATCTCTGGCAAATCATCGAGGTCTATCAATCATGTCATCCCACACTGACAGAAACTGGATCCCCTTAGAATGACACCAGAAACTAAGCCAATTGACATCAATGATTTTCTGTTTATATTGTGGTATCATCCTAGGCGAGGGTAATATGCTGCTCAGGGCTAGGGACATACCTGCCTGTGACACATAATCAGTCATGTCTCTTCTCATGTAGACCAAGTAGGTATGTCTCAAGTTATTCACTCCAACATATACTATGACCAAATCATAACGGTACTTGTTATTGAGAGACATGAGTGCCTGCATAATCTGATGAATCCTGAAACCAGAAAGACAGCTGACCGTAACTTTCTGCTTGTTCAGCCTGGTGAGGGAGACATCTGTGTGCCTCACTATAGAGTCTCTTATGACTAAGATATTTGGAGATGATGTGCGTTGCCTTATGGGTTTTGATGGTGAGACACTTGAGTTTGTGTCATCATGTATATTGTGTGTTTTGGATGTTATGGTTGGTTTAGTATTTATGTGTTTTGCAGGTCTCTGTGTTTAGGCAGAGTTTTTGTGAGTACCTCCGCATATGTTGGTCTATGTGTATGCTGCGTGTGATGAGTAGGAGTTGTGGTGGTTGGGCTGACAACCTGCTCTGTAATGCTATCTATTGCACAAGAGAGCTGTGAACCATGTCAACCAGGCTAGTAGAAGAAAAGAAGAGAAAATAGTTCATGGTGCTAGGAATAATGTTGGCCTGGCTATAACAGGCTGAAGAGGGAATATAGAAGGGGGAGGTATTAATTGGTTTAGGCATGAAGAGCTCTGGTTTAGGTAATATTTGCGAGGCTAGAGAACACCCATCTGTAACAGGTAATCCCTCCACACAGTATTGCACAATGCTGCATGATGCGCAAACAGGCTCCAACAGCCAAAAACTGGTTCAAACAGAGGCTTATTAAAGTAGAAAAACAGGAAACAGCCAAAGTTTAAATTATCCAATCAAAACGCCCTAAACAGAGTCCTGCAACTGTAATTCTAGTTAGATGAGTCCACACTGTACCTTCCTCCCACGAGGGCACAAGCTGGCTTCTCCAGACAAAAGATTAACTGCTTTACAAGCTCCAAATGTCACAAATAGTACTAGATTCAGCAAAAACCTGAAACTACTAACCTACTCTATGCTATTGTTTTAAAAGTTCAGCAAACAAGTAAAATGAACAAAACAAGCAGATGAACACTAATTACAGTTTTAAGAGGACTTCATTTAGCATACAATCTAAAAAATGCAGTAAAATACAGTTGCACAGCTTAAACAAACAGATATGTATCAAATATTGTTTTAATCAGAAAGTGCAGAAAACAGTTGAAAATATGCACTTATTTTTCTTTTGTAGTCTTTCAACAGGTATTTGGAAATCAGCAGAGCAAGAGAAGAAGGCCTAACTCACTTCAGCTTTGAGCTAACAAGCACAAACCAGTTCAAACAGAGACTTATTAAAGCAGAAAAACAGGAAACAGCCAAAGTTCAAATTATCCAATCAAAATGCCCTAAACAGAGCCCTGCAACAGTAACTCTAGCCTGATCAGTCCAAACTGTATCTTCCTCCCACAAGGGCACAAGGTGGCCTCTCCAAACAAAAGACAAACTGTTTTACAAGCTCCAAAGGTCAGAAACGGTACTAGATTCAGCAGAAACCTGAACCAAGTCTATGCTAGTGTTTCTTAAGTGCACCAAAGAAGTAAAATGAATAAAACAATCAGATGAACAGTAATTACAGTTTTAAGAGGAATGATTGATTGGATAATTGATTGGATAATTGATTGGATAATTAGCAGATAATCTAAAAAATGCAATAAAATGCAGTTGCAGAGTTTAAACAAACAGATAGGCATCAAATATTGTTTTACTTAATCAGAAAGTGCAGAAACAGTTGAAATCTTTTGTAGTCTGTCAGCAGGTACTAGGAAAACAGTAGAGCAAGGGCTTCATCCTTATATGCCAAAACAGCTGGTGGTCTACAATGTTTAAGGTCAAACAGGCTTACTTACAAAAAATTGCACTTGTCTCATCCAGACATATAAAGACTGTGAGTCAGTGTGAGCAGTTCTTCAGAATTTAAAGTCTTAACTCAATAATTTTATTCATACATGGCAACAAAGAGTATAGTCAGATCGTAGTAGTTATAAGGTTTTCAAACTGTGGTGTCGGGTATGTGTTATGGATGCTGCTAATACTGTCAGAATGCCCTGTCAGTTATGACTTCTGCACAATGAGTAACTTACTGGAAGCACAGAAGCATAATTATATGTGTGACATGCTATATTGCACTGATCTGATACATGTGCATTCAGCATGTGTCAGGATTATATAGGTTTTGATGCAAACAATCATGAACTAGATTGTATATGTGTAGAACGCTACAACCAATCACCTGAGCTATACATGGATAGGATGTCAGAAAAGTAGCTATAATTAAACAGAAAAATAGTTAAAATATTGGTGATAAAAGCAAATGAGCTACTGTTGCATGTGACTCAAAGATATGGTATTTCTGTGATACAAAGCACCCTGCCCTTCCATTTTCATGAGCATTGACTGCAAACTGCTAAGCACTGATTGTCATGTGTGCCATGTTATCCAGCATACTAAATATTTCATTCATTCAGACACTCATTTCTTATACCTGTAAATATACCATAAGACAGAGACAATTGCTTACATCATTACAAATGCATACATCAGTATTCCCTTCCATGATTACCTCATGTTACATCATACTAGTCCCTTCCATTACAAACATGCGTATTTCACTAATTCCTTCATAACAGTCATATGCTACAGCATACCATTCATTGCATT
The DNA here is from genome assembly GCF_019279795.1 of Protopterus annectens. NCBI lineage: Eukaryota > Metazoa > Chordata > Ceratodontiformes > Protopteridae > Protopterus > Protopterus annectens. The sequence continues at coordinate 1,143,175,925 of NC_056732.1, read as the reverse complement.
ACATTAATATATATCCCATTCCCCTTCCATTGATAACCATATGCTACAGTTTACCACTCTTTCCATTACAAAAAATATATACCCGACTACCCTTACATTGATAGCCATATGCTACAGTAAACCACTTCCTGCATTACAACAGCATGTATCTCACTACACTTTCAATGATCATGATATGCCACAGGACACTAGCCATTCCATCACAGAAATGTACATCTCATCACTTTCTCCATGATCACCATATGATACAGAATACTACTCAGTCCATTAGACTCCTTCTATGATCACCATAACTTCATTAGCATGGGTTATTGTTATTGTATTGAGGTTATTGTTAACATTTGTCTTAGTGTTTACTCTCGTGGCTACTTCTTGATGCTTGAAATCCTGTCATTTTTCTTTATTTCTCTGCCAAACAACCACCTTTGTACCAATTACAGCCTTAATCCTCAGGAAGTTAGCACAGTGGATTGTTACTATGAACACGAGCTACTTCTTATAGACCAAAGTTTCATTCTTTCAATCTCCATTTGCCTGCTGACTTTCAGCAAGTCACTTAACTAGACATTGCTCTGTGGAAATTAAGTTAGGCTCCTCAAAGGACTCTTGGACAGCATACTTAACCACTACTTAAAACCATGTAATAGCAAAACTACTACTCCTCTGTCTTTGTATCGTTTGAAATTATTAAATTAAAACGAATCCTCTTATCTTAAAACACTTCAGACACCTGAAGAACATAAGGCAGTCAATGTGTAACTCCTGCATCCGTCCATTATTATATTTTAAATTGTCTGTCCTGTCCTTTTTGCACATTTTGTAAATGAGAAAAGTCATTCTGCAAATCAAATTCATTACAATCTGCTTGTTATATAAACAGCATTACTTGAAGAGCAAGTCATATTTTTGAAGAATACATTTTTCTACCCTTTTCATTAAACTCAGAAATCAAATGGAGATTATGTTGTAGACTTTCACAGTGACCTAACACTGAACTGCGTCAATGACTTTAAGAATGAAGGCATGTAATTTAATAGTTTCAAATGTTTACCCACATAAGCAACATAGTTATCGTATAGAATTTACCATGACAAGATATTGGGTAAAGTATGCAGGAATCTTTTTCTTCTTGGTAAAGCTAATTTGCAGAGACACTTTTTATCAATGTATTATACCATCCATATGTTGTGTGAAACTGCAAAATGTTTAAAAGCATCTAGCATCTGGAAATGACAAATACAAAGTCATTAACTGTCAAAGAAATTGCAACATTATGCTTGATGATTAGCTGTAGTTAAACAGCAAATGCATTCCTACAGGCGCATTTCCTATATTCTGATACAGAGTCTTACATCTTCAGACCTGACACCCAGATACGACAAACAAAATAACTTGAGCCAGATGTTCTTTGAATGTGAGCAGAAGCATATTATGCAAAAGCATACATGCTTATTTTTCTTTACTCCATCAATCTAATTCCTTGTTTTCTATCTCATCTTGATATCACCATCATTACAAAGAAGAATGTTGTGATTTTAATTGGAATGTGTTTCGCAGTGCTCAGAACTGACCGGATTGTGGGCATCTCTCTCAGTGTTGTTGGAATATATGGGATGGACATGCCCAAGCTTTTTGTTTGCTTGTTTTTCTCTTATTTGAGAAGTTTCAGATGGGTACTTCATTTTTTTTTTTTGGGGGGGGGGGGGGGGCATCAATCCTGCCTGAATTGAAGATTTAGGTCATTATCACCACTTTCAGTTTAGTACTTAATAATTTAGAAGTCTAATTGTACTGATGAGGACACCAGCTAGCTCATACAGATATTGGTCTCAGTAATCTGCTGACTACCTTAATTGAAATTTTGTTCATGAATAAATAATAATAGGCAATTGCTAGTGAATAAAATTATTTTAGCTATGCATAGTCAGTGTCAAATGACTAATTTATTCTGCCACTGTTCTATTCATAAACATTCCTGGCTTCTGTTTCCCCTGCCTGTCACTACTGGCTTTTGACTATTGGCAATCCATTAAGAATAGCAAAAACATTACCAGATGATTGACACTAAACAAATTACAAAATGATACTCATATAACCTTTGAGTGTCCCCCACTCCACAAGATGGCACAAGTATTTATGATGAATTGCTGACCGATCAGATGATTAGGCTTGTACCATCCCACATTGCAAGTTTCATGGAACTAGTCTTTGTTAACTGCCAGTTGACAATGTCTGATCTGATAGATACATCCCCCTTCTCATTAAAATAAAAGTCTTCTCCATCAATGGCTTTGAAATATTTAACCCCTTAGATCCTTTCCTACATGGTATTGTGCATTCCCAACTAACCCGCCTATTATTATTTAGTTGGCAGAAAGATTATTTTCATTTAACCATGGAATGTCACATACTAAGTCACTACATAAGATTAGACTAATGAATTACACCTGTGTTGGACTAATGAATTACACCTGTGTTGGTCTAATGAATTACACCTGTGTTGGACTAATGAATTACACGTGTTGCTAAATTTATGGTATTTTTCCTCAAGGATAGTGGTCTTCTAATCATGCCATTGTTTCCTATCCATTTCTTTATACATTTTTCTTCATTCCTTACCCTTTTAGCTTGCCTTTCAGTTTTATGTGTAGCCCAAAGTCAACATTAAAATCCAGATATTATACATTCATTGACTTACGAATATTGCAAAGTTATCTAGTCATAAAACTGAAACAGACTAGTACGATACAACTTTTAAGAGGTTACCTCTTACAAACGTATTTCAGCTAACTGAAAATATCTTCTCTATAATATTTCTGCTATTTCTGAGATTGTCCATCATTTAATGCTTATGGTCATTTTTTCATCTCTATGTTGTGTTCTTACTGTAGTATCTTATAGGTTCATAGGTTCATAGGTTCATACTAGGCTATCTGCCCAAGGGCATTTATAAGCCTAGCCCATAGTTATGTGGCTTTCGCCACCCCTTTAGTTTGAATAAAAACTATGCCTATCATTTTGCTGTGCCTCTGTCAAGCAGTGACGCTGAAGTAATCCCTGGGGTATATCTGCAATCTCCCATCCATTGGTCAAGACTCCTCTTGAACAAGACCAGAGAGGTGCTCTGCCTCACATGTACCGGGATTTTGTTCCACAGCATAGGGAGTCTCTGGGTGATGAATCTGTCCCTCCAGCACGTTCTATTTATAACCGTGTCAAGGTTTAAGTCTCCCGCCCTTGTGGTTCTGAGGGATCTAGATTTTTTGAGGTGAAGCATATTCATCAAATCTGGGTTTGACATGGCCTTATATGTCAGGCACAGGTCACCTCTGAGCAAGCGGTATGAGACTGAATAGAGCTGGAGTTCTTTCAGTCGGGCAGCATAAGACATATTTTTGAGACCCTTTATCCTTTTGGTGAGGAACTTTTGGGGCCTTTCAAGCTGCAGCAGGTGTCTGGTCAGATACATTCCGAACGGGGCATTGTACTCAATCATAGGTCTAATAAGTGATGAGTACAGGGGGACGATGACCTCCCTTGATCTAGATGTGAATCCCTTCATGATCTGGTGGGTGATATAGAAGGTTTTCCTAACTACTTTAGCAACATGAGTGTCAAACGAAAGGCTACTGTCAACCTGGGTCCCCAGATCTCTGATGACTTTTTCTGTGCTCAGTGGATTGCCACCTATATGGTAGCTAGGGGTAGCCTTGTTTTTCCCAAAGGGTATGACTATGCATTTTTGGCGTTTAACTTCAGGCCATGGCTCTGGCACCAGTTATCCATTTCTGTGAGGCCCTTCTGGAGGATATCTGTGTCAGATGTGTTTTCGACTATGGCGCCCAGTTTGCAGTCATCTGCAAACTTTGTCAGCCATAACCCTCCTGTGTTTGCTTGTACTTCAGAAAAGTAGATGCCGAACAAGAGTGGACCCAGGACTGAGCCCTGTGGGACACCACTTGTGACAGGCTTTGAGTCTGACATGGCTCCAGCAACTCTGACCCTGTGGGTTCTGTCACTTAGCCAGTTTGCAACCCATCTTGTGATGTATGGGTTTACATTCAAGCTGATGAGTTTTTCGATGATACCTGAGTGGGGTATTGTGTCAAAGGCCTTTGCCAGGTCGAGGTAGGCTGTATGGACTGCCTTTCCTCATCAATGGCCTTGGTGACTGTCTCGAAAAAGTCAACCAAGTTTAAGAGGCAGGATCTGCCTTTGACAAAGCCAAACTGAGTTGGATCCAAAGTCTGCAAGTTCCCTATGTCTTTATTTATGAGTTCCATTATGATCCTCTCCATGGCTTTGCAGATAAGGCTTGTCAAGCTAATGGGGCGGTAATTTCCAGGGTCTGTGGAGGCACCGCCCTTATGAAGTGGGACCACAGTCGCCGTGCGCCACTCCTTGGGTGCGTATCCTGAGGTGAGGCTAAGATTAAACAGCTGTCCTAACTGTGGGTTTAATTCCTCATTGAGTTCATGAAGCACACAGCCGGGGACACCATCCGGTCCCATGGATGCTGTGTTTTTGCCTTAGTGAGGGCAGTTCTCACCTGGGCGTTGGAGATGTTTGGGGGCTACAATCCTCTGGAATAGATATCTCTCCTTTTGGGGAGGGGAGAAGTTTGCACTGAACCTGTCAGCCAGTATGTTGGCAATGTGTGTAGGTTCAGTAATTTTCACATCATTTTGAACTAATTCTGAGCATATCTGGGAGTTTCCTCCTAGGTTTCTAACATAGCTAAAGAAGGCCTTATGATTCTCTTTAGAGTCCTTGGCGATTTTTCTCTCAAAATTTGCCTTGGATGATTTTATGAGAGCTCTTAGTTTTTACTTATAATGATCAAAGGTGTCTTACCTTTCAAGGATTTTGCTCTATCTTGTAGTAGCTTCCTCCTTTTGTTGTAGAGCTTGTTTATGGCTGGGGTCCACCAGACTGGACGCTTGCCTTTGGTACAGAGAGTCTTAGTTTTGTTTGGGATTGCCTGATCCATGCAGTCCTGTAGGTGCTGGTAGAAGGCATTTGTAAGTGATTCAGCGGTTTGAGTAATGTTTACCACTGGCTCAGGGGCCTTAAAGGAGACCACACTAGTTTTAGAAGTGTGAAATCGGCTTTTGAGAAGTTTTTCACTGTGGTCTTTTTGTTTCAGGTGGGGCGGGATGAGGACCTCCAGCGAGATTAGTTTATGATCTGATCTCACCAGTGAGGGGTATACTTCTGGTGTTGAACATTTTGATCCCATGTTCGTGATGATGAGATCAAGTATGTTTTCTCCTCTTGTGGGGATGGTGACTAGTTGTTCCATGGCATTTGAGTTTATGAACTCCAGGAATCTTTGGGTTAGAGTGTTCGGGCTTGAGTAGTGTTCCCAGTCTATATTAGGGTAGTTAAAGTCACCTAGTATGATGGTGTTTGGAGATACATTTATCCCTCCAATGTTTTCAGGAAGGCCATGTGAGGTTCCTGAGTTTGAGAGGGTGGCCTGTAACATGCTACAAATTGCAGAGCAGTCTTGCCTATGGTTAATTGCACCTGGATGGTCTCCGATGCATCATGCGTTGCCACCAACCTTGAGGTGTGGGTGTCCTTTATGAATATGGACACCCTCCTTTCTTGGTGTGGTCCGGATTTTGGGGCCGGAACGCATGATATGAGGTGAAACCTGTTAGTGCTGGGGTGCTCTCAGGAGCCTTGAACCAGGTTTCTGTCACAGCACAGACATCGATGTTCTCCATATTGAGAAGGGCCTCGAGTGCGTGCATCTTGAGATTGAGACTTCTGGCATTGAGCAGCATTACCCTTAGTTTTTTCCTTTTGGTGTTCTAGGGTGGTAGGTTTAGAATTTGAGCCTTGCCTAAAAAGGCACTATGGGGTGGCAAGAGCCTTTGCCAATATCCGGAAGCCCAGGGTGACAGGTGCAAGCCGTCCCTTGCGAAGCAGCGTGGCTTGTCCAGCATGTCATCCCAGGCAGACAGACATTGGATCCCCTTTGAATGACACCAGAATTTAAGCCAATTATTAAAGCTGATCATCTTATCACTGTATTGTGGCATCATTCTAGGTGAAGGTAGGATACTGCTCAAGGTCAGGGTCATACCTGCCTGGGCTACATAATCAGAGAGCTCCTCGATGTCCCTTTTCATGTAGTCCAAGGAGGTGCGCCTCAGGTCGTTGACACCAGCGTGGACAATGACTGAGTCGCACTTGTACCTGCTGTTGAGAGACCTGAGTGCTTGCGTTATGTGGCGGATTCTAGCGCCTGACAGGCAGCTTACTGTGACCTTCTCTTTACTCAGTCTGGTGAGCGGACGCCAGTGTGTCTGACTATGGAATCACCAATGACAAGTGTGTCTGGCATTTTGTTTGGCCTTAAGGGCTGTGACTGTTTGACACTCTGACTGTGTGGTCTATGTGTTGCATGTGTTGGGTCGTGAGGTGGTAGTTGTTTGGGTGTCTGCTTTGGTGGCCTCTGCTGTTTTGGTAAATTTTTGATCAGAGCCTCCAGTATGTCTTTGTGTGAGTATGTGTATGATTTGAAGTTGTGATGGTACCATGTGTGACTGGGTATGTATTGTGTGTGGTTACCTTCTCCTCCTGTCTGGTCTTGCCAGTCCTATGTTGAGAGAGCTCAGCCTCCAGTTTGGCCGTATAGTTGCATCTCTCGCATGTATTTGTGTTTTGTGGGAGAAGGAGAGGATTGTCTGTGTACATGAGGCAGTTGTAACATTGCCTCAATATTCCCAGGTTCACCAGTTGAGCTGGAGAGGACACTAGCAACTGATCCCTCGACATACTAGAAGTAGTAGATAAAGAGACTTTCAAAGGACTCGGGAAGTGGGTTTTAGGCTGGTGGGGTACTATCTATAATAAGAGTGCTTTATCAAGGTGCAAGTACTGTAGGAGTAAGTGCTAGGCTTTACAGATAGAGAATAGTCTACTTGGGAATCAAGTAGAGATGAACTTTTCAGTTATAGGATATGCTGGTTAGATCAGCAGTACAGCTCGAGGAAGGTAGTTTTAAGGGAAAATTGGAAGAGTGGAATTTAGATGGCCCAAATAGTTTAACCTTGTTTAACCGCCGCTGCTCTTGTGTGCAACAGTGGTAACTCCGCTAAATCGGGCTTACACGCGTTTAGCGTGTTTTATAGCAGGGGGCTGAAGGGAGCTAGGAATTGGCCCAAAACGACCAATGGACTACTAGTTTCTGGCTGAAACTTCACCAAATCAGACAAAAAGGCCGCTCAGTGCCTCCCACTCCCACTGGTAAGCAAAGAAACTTCCCTCCTTCCTAATAAGGCAATGGATCAGTAACAGGAACTAAAAACAAAGCCCAGGGATCAGCAACTCTGAAACTGGACTACTCTAGTTCAGTAAGGCGGGAAAACAAGAGATTTTTTTGTTTTATTACAGAGACAAGGAAAAAACAGACAGTAATTGCTGTAAATCGGCTAGCGACTTTAGTGTGTAGCCTACAGAAACAATTTGCAACAATTAGTAACTTAAAGTGCAATAAACAGTGTAAAATGCAGAAATCACTTAAAGTAGCAATAAAACAGGCGAAATGCAGTTGCTAGCTTAAATAACAGTGGGAAAGCCACAAAAATACTTATATCTGGTAGAAAGTCACTCTTTAGCTCTCTGCTGCTTGGATCACCCTGCAGGCCACCACGAGGATCTGTGCTGCGTTGGTACAAGCTGGAAAACGCGTGTTTAGCGTGTTTTATAGCAGGGGCTGAAAGGAGCTAGGAATTGGCCCAAAACAACCAATGGACTACTAGTTTCTGGCTGAAACTTCACCAAATCGGACAGAAAGGCTGCTCAGTGCTTCCCACTCCCACTGGTAAGCAAAGAAACTTCCTCCTCCCTAATAAGGCAATGAATCAGTAACAGGAACTAAAAACAAAGCCCAGGGATCAGCAACTCTGAAACTGGACTACTCTAGTTCAGTAAGGCAGGAAAACAAGAGATTTTTTTTGTTTTATTACAGAGACAAGGAAAAACAGACAGTAAATGCTGTAAATCGGCTAGCGACTTTAGTGTGTAGCCTACAGAAACAATTTGCAACAATTAGTAACTTAAAGTGCAATAAACAGTGTAAAATGCAGAAATCACTTAAAGTAGCAGTAAAACAGGCGAAATGCAGTCGCTAGCTTAAATAACAGTGGGAAAGCCACAAAAATACTTATATCTGGTAGAAAGTCACTCTTTTAGCTCTCTGCTGCTTGGATCACTCTGCAGGCCACCACGAGGATCTGTGCTGAGTTGGTACAAGCTGGAAAACGCGTGTTTAGCGTGTTTTATAGCAGGGGCTGAAAGGAGCTAGGAATTGGCCCAAAACGACCAATGGACTACTAGTTTCTGGCTGAAACTTCACCAAATCGGACAGAAAGGCTGCTCAGTGCTTCCCACTCCCACTGGTAAGCAAAGAAACTTCCCTCCTCCCTAATAAGGCAATGGATCAGTAACAGGAACTAAAAACAAAGCCCAGGGATCAGCAACTCTGAAACTGGACTACTCTAGTTCAGTAAGGCGGGAAAACAAGAGATTTTTTTGTTTTATTACAGAGACAAGGAAAAAAAAAACAGACAGTAAATGCTATAAATGCTGTAAATCGGCTAGCGCACTTTAGTGTGTAGCCTACAGAAACAATTTGCAACAATTAGTAACTTAAAGTGCAATAAAAAGTGTAAAATGCAGAAATCACTTAAAGTAGCAGTAAAACAGGCGAAATGCAGTCGCTAGCTTAATAACAGTGGGAAAGCCACAAAAATACTTATATCTGGTAGAAAGTCACTCTTTTAGCTCTCTGCTGCTTGGATCACTCTGCAGGCCACCACGAGGATCTGTGCTGAGTTGGTACAAGCTGGAAAAACGCGTGTTTAGCGTGTTTTATAGCAGGGGGCTGAAAGGAGCTAGGAATTGGCCCAAAATGACCAATGGACTACTAGTTTCCGGCTGAAACTTCACCAAATCGGACAGAAAGGCTGCTCAGTGCTTCCCACTCCCACTGGTAAGCAAAGAAACTTCCCTCCTCCCTAATAAGGCAATGGATCAGTGACAGGAACTAAAAACAAAGCCCAGGGATCAGCAACTCTGAAACTGGACTACTCTAGTTCAGTAAGGCGGGAAAACAAGAGATTTTTTTTGTTTTATTACAGAGACAAGGAAAAAACAGACAGTAAATGCTATAAATGCTGTAAATCGGCTAGCGACTTTAGTGTGTAGCCTACAGAAACAATTTGCAACAATTAGTAACTTAAAGTGCAATAAACAGTGTAAAATGCAGAAATCACTTAAAGTAGCAGTAAAACAGGCGAAATGCAGTCGCTAGCTTAATAACAGTGGGAAAGCCACAAAAATACTTATATCTGGTAGAAAGTCACTCTTTAGCTCTCTGCTGCTTGGATCACTCTGCAGGCCACCACGAGGATCTGTGCTGAGTTGGTACAAGCTGGAAAACGCGTGTTTAGCGTGTTTTATAGCAGGGGCTGAAAGGAGCTAGAACTGGCCCAAAACGACCAATGGACTACTAGTTTCTGGCTGAAACTTCACCAAATCGGACAAAAGGCGCTCAGTGCTTCCCACTCCCACTGGTAAGCAAAGAAACTTCCCTCCTTCCTAATAAGGCAATGGATCAGTAACAGGAACTAAAAACAAAGCCCAGGGATCAGCAACTCTGAAACTGGACTACTCTAGTTCAGTAAGGCAGGAAAACAAGAGAATTTTTTTGTTTTTTTTTTTACAGCGACAAGGAAAAAACAGACAGTAAATGCTATAAAACAATTCACATGCAGTGCAAGCTGGCACACTTGAGTATGTAGCAATATTAGTCCACACACAGTATGAAAAAATGTAATTAAATTAAAAGGACTAAAAGCAAGTGCAGAAAGGGTTTATTAGAGAGAATGCGGTAAAGAGAAGGGACTGGGGAGTGTCCTAGATCAAATCTACAGTGGGCGGGCACTGCAAAAGCCACCAAATTTAAACTACATCCAAGAACAGGGAGGGGTGGGAAGACAGTTTCAACAGAGCTAGATCTGAGAAATCAGTCCCCAAGTTATAACAACCACAATAAAATGAAGGAAATATACTTAAATCAGCTTATGTCCAGTTGATGTATGCAGACAAATCTCAGTAGCAGCAACTCTACTTAAAATGATTACCAGAGATGTAACCAACACAGGTTTTAAAGTTATCAGAAAACCCCCAAGCTAATTAACACTTAAAGGAATTTCAGTGCAGTTTAACAACTAGTGCAGAGCTTCAGACACACACACAAGACAGTTTCAACAGAGCTAGATCTGAGAAATCAGTCCCCAAGTTATAACAACCACAATAAAATGAAGGAAATATACTTAAATCAGCTTATGTCCAGTTGATGTATGCAGACAAATCTCAGTAGCAGCAACTCTACTTAAAATGATTACCAGAGATGTAACCAACACAGGTTTTAAAGTTATCAGAAAACCCCCAAGCTAATTAACACTTAAAGGAATTTCAGTGCAGTTTAACAACTAGTGCAGAGCTTCAGACACACACACAAGACAGTTTCAACAGAGCTAGATCTGAGAAATCAGTCCCCAAGTTATAACAACCACAATAAAATGAAGGAAATATACTTAAATCAGCTTATGTCCAGTTGATGTATGCAGACAAATCTCAGTAGCAGCAACTCTACTTAAAATGATTACCAGAGATGTAACCAACACAGGTTTTAAAGTTATCAGAAAACCCCCAAGCTAATTAACACTTAAAGGAATTTCAGTGCAGTTTAACAACTAGTGCAGAGCTTCAGACACACACACAAGACAGTTTCAACAGAGCTAGATCTGAGAAATCAGTCCCCAAGTTATAACAACCACAATAAAATGAAGGAAATATACTTAAATCAGCTTATGTCCAGTTGATGTATGCAGACAAATCTCAGTAGCAGCAACACTACTTAAAATGATTACCAGAGATGTAACCAACACAGGTTTTAAAGTTATCAGAAAACCCCCCAAGCTAATTAACACTTAAAGGAATTTCAGTGCAGTTTAACAACTAGTGCAGAGCTTCAGACACACACACAAGACAGTTTCAACAGAGCTAGATCTGAGAAATCAGTCCCCAAGTTATAACAACCACAATAAAATGAAGGAAATATACTTAAATCAGCTTATGTCCAGTTGATGTATGCAGACAAATCTCAGTAGCAGCAACTCTACTTAAAATGATTACCAGAGATGTAACCAACACAGGTTTTAAAGTTATCAGAAAACCCCCAAGCTAATTAACACTTAAAGGAATTTCAGTGCAGTTTAACAACTAGTGCAGAGCTTCAGACACACACACAAGACAGTTTCAACAGAGCTAGATCTGAGAAATCAGTCCCCAAGTTATAACAACCACAATAAAATGAAGGAAATATACTTAAATCAGCTTATGTCCAGTTGATGTATGCAGACAAATCTCAGTAGCAGCAACTCTACTTAAAATGATTACCAGAGATGTAACCAACACAGGTTTTAAAGTTATCAGAAAACCCCCAAGCTAATTAACACTTAAAGGAATTTCAGTGCAGTTTAACAACTAGTGCAGAGCTTCAGACACACACACAAGACAGTTTCAACAGAGCTAGATCTGAGAAATCAGTCCCCAAGTTATAACAACCACAATAAAATGAAGGAAATATACTTAAATCAGCTTATGTCCAGTTGATGTATGCAGACAAATCTCAGTAGCAGCAACTCTACTTAAAATGATTACCAGAGATGTAACCAACACAGGTTTTAAAGTTATCAGAAAACCCCCAAGCTAATTAACACTTAAAGGAATTTCAGTGCAGTTTAACAACTAGTGCAGAGCTTCAGACACACACACAAGACAGTTTCAACAGAGCTAGATCTGAGAAATCAGTCCCCAAGTTATAACAACCACAATAAAATGAAGGAAATATACTTAAATCAGCTTATGTCCAGTTGATGTATGCAGACAAATCTCAGTAGCAGCAACTCTACTTAAAATGATTACCAGAGATGTAACCAACACAGGTTTTAAAGTTATCAGAAAACCCCCAAGCTAATTAACACTTAAAGGAATTTCAGTGCAGTTTAACAACTAGTGCAGAGCTTCAGACACACACACAAGACAGTTTCAACAGAGCTAGATCTGAGAAATCAGTCCCCAAGTTATAACAACCACAATAAAATGAAGGAAATATACTTAAATCAGCTTATGTCCAGTTGATGTATGCAGACAAATCTCAGTAGCAGCAACTCTACTTAAAATGATTACCAGAGATGTAACCAACACAGGTTTTAAAGTTATCAGAAAACCCCAAGCTAATTAACACTTAAAGGAATTTCAGTGCAGTTTAACAACTAGTGCAGAGCTTCAGACACACACACAAGACAGTTTCAACAGAGCTAGATCTGAGAAATCAGTCCCCAAGTTATAACAACCACAATAAAATGAAGGAAATATACTTAAATCAGCTTATGTCCAGTTGATGTATGCAGACAAATCTCAGTAGCAGCAACTCTACTTAAAATGATTACCAGAGATGTAACCAACACAGGTTTTAAAGTTATCAGAAAACCCCCAAGCTAATTAACACTTAAAGGAATTTCAGTGCAGTTTAACAACTAGTGCAGAGCTTCAGACACACACACAAGACAGTTTCAACAGAGCTAGATCTGAGAAATCAGTCCCCAAGTTATAACAACCACAATAAAATGAAGGAAATATACTTAAATCAGCTTATGTCCAGTTGATGTATGCAGACAAATCTCAGTAGCAGCAACTCTACTTAAAATGATTACCAGAGATGTAACCAACACAGGTTTTAAAGTTATCAGAAAACCCCCTAAGCTAATTAACACTTAAAGGAATTTCAGTGCAGTTTAACAACTAGTGCAGAGCTTCAGACACACACACAAGACAGTTTCAACAGAGCTAGATCTGAGAAATCAGTCCCCAAGTTATAACAACCACAATAAAATGAAGGAAATATACTTAAATCAGCTTATGTCCAGTTGATGTATGCAGACAAATCTCAGTAGCAGCAACTCTACTTAAAATGATTACCAGAGATGTAACCAACACAGGTTTTAAAGTTATCAGAAAACCCCCCAAGCTAATTAACACTTAAAGGAATTTCAGTGCAGTTTAACAACTAGTGCAGAGCTTCAGACACACACACAAGACAGTTTCAACAGAGCTAGATCTGAGAAATCAGTCCCCAAGTTATAACAACCACAATAAAATGAAGGAAATATACTTAAATCAGCTTATGTCCAGTTGATGTATGCAGACAAATCTCAGTAGCAGCAACTCTACTTAAAATGATATTACCAGAGATGTAACCAACACAGGTTTTAAAGTTATCAGAAAACCCCCCAAGCTAATTAACACTTAAAGGAATTTCAGTGCAGTTTAACAACTAGTGCAGAGCTTCAGACACACACACAAGACAGTTTCAACAGAGCTAGATCTGAGAAATCAGTCCCCAAGTTATAACAACCACAATAAAATGAAGGAAATATACTTAAATCAGCTTATGTCCAGTTGATGTATGCAGACAAATCTCAGTAGCAGCAACTCTACTTAAAATGATTACCAGAGATGTAACCAACACAGGTTTTAAAGTTATCAGAAAACCCCCAAGCTAATTAACACTTAAAGGAATTTCAGTGCAGTTTAACAACTAGTGCAGAGCTTCAGACACACACACAAGACAGTTTCAACAGAGCTAGATCTGAGAAATCAGTCCCCAAGTTATAACAACCACAATAAAATGAAGGAAATATACTTAAATCAGCTTATGTCCAGTTGATGTATGCAGACAAATCTCAGTAGCAGCAACTCTACTTAAAATGATTACCAGAGATGTAACCAACACAGGTTTTAAAGTTATCAGAAAACCCCCAAGCTAGTTAACACTTAAAGGAATTTCAGTGCAGTTTAACAACTAGTGCAGAGCTTCAGACACACACACAAGACAGTTTCAACAGAGCTAGATCTGAGAAATCAGTCCCCAAGTTATAACAACCACAATAAAATGAAGGAAATATACTTAAATCAGCTTATGTCCAGTTGATGTATGCAGACAAATCTCAGTAGCAGCAACTCTACTTAAAATGATTACCAGAGATGTAACCAACACAGGTTTTAAAGTTATCAGAAAACCCCCAAGCTAATTAACACTTAAAGGAATTTCAGTGCAGTTTAACAACTAGTGCAGAGCTTCAGACACACACACAAGACAGTTTCAACAGAGCTAGATCTGAGAAATCAGTCCCCAAGTTATAACAACCACAATAAAATGAAGGAAATATACTTAAATCAGCTTATGTCCAGTTGATGTATGCAGACAAATCTCAGTAGCAGCAACTCTACTTAAAATGATTACCAGAGATGTAACCAACACAGGTTTTAAAGTTATCAGAAAACCCCCCAAGCTAATTAACACTTAAAGGAATTTCAGTGCAGTTTAACAACTAGTGCAGAGCTTCAGACACACACACAAGACAGTTTCAACAGAGCTAGATCTGAGAAATCAGTCCCCAAGTTATAACAACCACAATAAAATGAAGGAAATATACTTAAATCAGCTTATGTCCAGTTGATGTATGCAGACAAATCTCAGTAGCAGCAACTCTACTTAAAATGATATTACCCAACATTAACTGTACCTTTGTTGGTCAACTGAATGGTCAGTTTTGATAGAAGACAGCATATTTGTTTAGGTCTTTAAATTCATGGGTGATATGTTCTGTATTCTAAATTTCTTTAGTTTTAATAATATAAGTAATCAATTTTTCTGAATTCTCCCTTCTTTCCCCATCCAATAAGGAATATAAGGAATTAAGATGGAAATTATTATTGAATTCACATGTTTTTCCATGTATAAATGGTGCAATTTCCCTAAAATGTGTTTTGTTTCTCCATCTCTCTCTCTCTCTCTCAATACATATATATATATATATATATATATATATATACACACACACACACACACACACACACACACACACACACACACACACACACACACACACACACACATACACGCACACACACACACACACACACACACACACACACACACACACACACACACACGCACACACACACACACACACACACACACACACACACACACACACACACACACACACACATACAGACACACATTATTTACATTTTCAAATACTTTTTATATTCTATATATAGTTTTTAATATATATTTAAGTTTAGGCTGTGTATTATAATTTTTTAATGGGTTGGGAACAGCAAGTGTATTATAACATTTGATGATGATGTGTAAAAGGGAAAAGTTCCCTTTAAATATTTAAACATCCAAAAAAATCTATTTTCTTGAACAGAAGTTGTAATGCTATTTAAATGGGTTGCAGTTCAAATTTATTCAGTTCTGAGGAAGTCTAACAGATGAATGCACTTAATTGATATTTGTATTTAAAATTATTTCATGCATGTTGTTCAAAATGGTTTTTAACTCCACCAGCAAGTCATTTTTTTCCTGTGAACAGAACACTAACTTTTTTTTGGGGGTTATTGGTGGTTTAGCTGTGCTAGAGATAATACTTTGGGTTTATTTTATATATAGAGTTATTGGTTTGTGGTTCTTGACATTAATACTTTGTTAAACAGGTAATTATACTTCTAGGTTTCAACCTTCCATCTCAAAAATGGGTAGCAATATCTCTCACAACAAAGTACAAGTGGGAAAAGGAATAGAGCACTTTCTAAGTACTTCAGTTAGGAGATTTACAGTATTATTGGAAGTGATTCTTTATATCTATAAAAACTTCTTTCGCTGAACTAATACAATTTGATATTATTCACCATGGATGCTTGTTTAAACAATTCTTAAAGATGAGTGTTTAACAGACCCCTTCAATAACATGAAACAGGGATTTTTTCAGACATGAATGAGGAGCATTTCTCATAATGAGGAACAGTGGAGAAGTATGAATCAAATATGCCCAACTGCCTGTTTCCAGTGGTTGCCTCAGATCAATATCTGGCTAAGTGACTTGATCAGAATTACACAGAAGTTAAATGAAGACTGACGGAATTAAACACATGATTGCAAGATAAAGTCAGTTAGCAATTCATAGCACTAATCCTGTGTCATAAACTATGCCACTATATTCCCTTTGCACAGTGAAGCTAATTAGAGAACCTACCTTGCTTTATTTCCACTAAATTTGCTGATGGCAAATAACAACAAGTTAGAATCCTGGAAAGTTCTCTTGTAGAACCAAAAATGGCAGTAATACAAAATTGTTTTGTGTTTTAAGCTTTTAGACCATTTCACATTTTTGTATATTTCCACCTAAGCATATTTAAAATATTTGGATAATAAAATAAAAAAAAGATGAACTGGGCCCTAATGCTAGTAAAAGCCCCCTTCAGTAAAGTTTGTATTATTTGTCTAAGTTCAAATGTGGGTTGTAGCTTCCAAGTTTAGCAGTAGTTAGTCACACAGACAGTCTAAAAGTTAATGTCTGTTATACAGTGGCTTTTTGATACAAACTCAGATAGCAAAAAAGGCAAACATTATAAACTATCAATAGAAGGAATATGCCTTACTACTTCTGCAGAATTCCTCATATAGTCTAGCAATATAATTTCCTGTCCCCTTCCATTATCTTAAAATACAATTAGTTAAGGTCTTCTAAGCCAAAATACATATATTAAAGGCCAGAATATATTTGAAGTAAAATACTTTTTTAAGTAGTGGATATTTTCATTTAACTAAGGTGACATACAAATGAATGTCAACTACAGCAACCAGAGGCACCAGAAGCTGTTGAAGACTGGGGGGCAGAGGGTGAGAGGGGCACTTAGTGATCTAAAAAGGGCAATTTTTTAAAACTATTTATTACCACAACATAGGTTCACTTGGAGGACATTTTAAGCTTAGCCAATTTCACTTTTGGTGCTTGAATCAACATTTCCTGATTGGTCTTATATATTGCATGGCTGATAGTTGTCCTAGTGCCCTAGTGAGAATAAATGTGATCATACTATAGATAATTTGAAGGGACCCATGTAAGGGATGCAGCATTTAGGAACTGCCTCTATTCATTAGTGATATGAGGGGCAATCCTGGAGTACATTTTCTATTACCCATCCTTAGATCCAAGTTGCATTTGAATGTGGACAAGGATGACCTTTGTTTTACTTGAATGGATAGTCTGTTCTGGAACAGTGGTAGCCTCTGTGATATATATCCATCTGTCCACAACATTCAGTTTAGATACCGGGACTGAGTATTTATGATGCCATTTGATTTGCTTATGTTCAGTAAGTCCATCTGTATTAGGTTGGAGGATGGCTTGTTTGACAGACATGTCATCTCTAAGCACTCTGTAGGATACTGAGTATAGTGATAAATCTTTGAGATGGTCCATGCAAGACCTATTGTTTAGGACTTGTATCCTTTTATTAAGGTATCTCTGTGGGTATTCCAATTGTTGCATGGGTCTGGACAGATACATGCCAAAGTGGGCATTATACAAAATGATTGACCTAATGAGGGCTTTGTAAAGGGGGACAATAACATCTCTTGATCTAGTCAAAATCAATTTGTTTATAAGCTGTGCAACATAGAAAGATTTTCTTATTACTCTGGGCACATGCTGGTCAAAAGTTAGGTCACTGTATACACAGGTTCCCAAATGCCAAATAATTGGGTCATTTCTCAGGGGGCATTGTCAATTTGGCAATTACCTGGAGTAGATGACTTCCCAAATGATACAGTAATGTATTTCTTGGAGTTTAGTTTCAATTCATGCTTCTGGCACCAGTTATTGTTTGGGACAAACCTTCCTGCATGATGGCTAATTCATTGGGGATTCAGTAACTTATCCTAGCTTGCAGTCATCTCAAACTTAGTTGGCCAAAGCTCTTTGGTATTTCCTTCTACTTTTGAGATGTATATGCCAAACAGAAAAAGTCTTAGCACCGAACCCTGGGGAACTCCATTGGTAACTGGTCTCTTCCCCTGTTTTAATCTCCTGCATCCTGTGAGCAAGCATACATGTATGAGTTCTTTGTTTCACCTTCCTAATTGTATTAACCTGATTGTATTAAATTATATTCCTTGTATAATACAGTACCACTTGTTAGAATGTGTTTTAAATTTGTAGTTTGGAGTAGTCTTCTAGTAAGCAATAAAAGAAAGTGTATGAACAAATAATTACAAGACTTCCCATTTCAGAAAATTTCAACCATAAGAGGCCACTCAAACTTCTGTCATTACAATGCACCAATATCAGTAAATATGCAAAATCTCTGCAGAAGTAAAAGTCATCTAAATAATTCCACATTAAAGGGATCTGTAACCAATGAAGATGTTGCTGCTAGCAAACAACTTTATATTTCATTGTTTCATCTACAAATAAAGTGCCTGTTGCCCTTGAGGAATAAATTGCCTATGCTAAATTAAAAAAATGATAAGGTAGTAATTTTGCAATGGGAAATGGATGGCAAACTGATAACAGAAACATAGTTACTAGGTAACTCTTCCAAAGGAGGACATTCATAGGACTGCAGCATCCACTCCCTTTAAAGTACAACACAGTACAGTATAAGTGATCCATCTGCATATTGTGGGAGTAGAACCCACAGCCTTCTGCATCAAAAGCAAGTATACTACTTGTTGTGTTACTAACAATGCAAACAACTTAGCATCAGTAGCACTAATCATCTCTTCCCCTGAAGCTCTCAGCTCCTTGTAATATCCACTCAACACTTAACTAAATCTCTCAACTTTGCAGCACAAGAAATCTGGAAAAAGCCAACATTTATTTGGGTGGGGGGCAAAGGCCCAAAACCAGGGGCACATGTTAAATATTGCTTGCATAATCTGAGAAAGTTGCTAAAATAAAGTGTTTTGTAATGCCATCTGTTTCCAGAAAGATAGGAAGACTGAAACTTAAAGGGCTATCATTATTTAGTGAATTAAATTCTCACTGATTTGCCAGAAAACCAAAAATTTTAAGAGGAACAGACCAAAAGTATGAGCCAAATATGCTGTGAAAATCTGGACAGTTGAGAGCTATGGACTCAACTCCCTGAATCACAAGTGGTGGTACATGTAGAGATTTCAGGCTGTTGTTTGAGCCTGAGTAACACTAACCACCAGGTATGCCTACACACACACACACACACACACACACACACACACACACACACACACACACACACACACACACACACACACACAAGCAGCATAACTCCTGAAAATAAAATAACAAAACTCTCCTTACCGGCATGACTCTGGCTCTGGCAGCACCAGTGGAATAGTGGCAACATAAGTCCTGTAACACAAAGTAATAGGAGAACAAGAACAGCTAGTTTAATTAGTTTAACTTCCATGCACAAATCTACGTTACCTTGCAAACTCCACTTCATTATTTTTTTCCAACAGGTCTTGCAGCTGTAAAAGTGGGGGGCTCCCTTTCCCCCTGGCTCTATGGTTCCAGCACACATGACAGCAACAGTTTATCTCTTTACTGGAGACAGCTGGGTTAGAATAATAAACAGACAAGATGAGTCCCCAGGATGCCCTTAGGATCCATGACTGGCCCCAGCAATATTAGAGTAAGCATGGGGGGGGGGATAAGGGAAATAGCTGGTAGACCCGGCATTGACGTGGGCACTGGGGGCCAAGCCAATAGAATGAGGTCTGAGGGAAAAAAATGGCAATCTATATTTACTGAAAATAACATAAAACATACTGAATTAAAACCACTGTTGATTTACTCTTCAGGACATCTTTGTAAATATCACATTGTTTTAACAGCTGTGAATATGTTGAGAAAATTGTGCCTTTTACATGAGCTGGCTACAGTTTTGTTGACAGTTGAACTATTTAAACAGTCCTTGAAAGTACATTTATTTGATGTATATATTTATGGGAAACCATGATACTGATGTGTTATGATTTGTGTGTGTGTGTGTGTGTGTGTGTGTGTGTGTGTGTGTGTGTGTGTGTGTGTGTGTGTGTGTGTGTGTGTGTGTGTGTGCGCGTGTGTGTATAATTTCTGAATGCTATCCATTACAAGTATTGAATGTTCATGTATGCTTGAAGTCTTTAGTAAGTTTTGTTACCCTTTTTAATATATGGACTATATTTCTTTCATATTGGACTATCTTTGACAACATATACAGGACACAGTTAATAATATAAAATAGAACTGTTAACATTATTTCCCAGGTTATTTTTCATTCACCTTTACATTTATCTTATTGTAACCAGATTTGAGGCTGTTTCATATAGGATTTTTAATTTTTTTCTTCACTTTATGATTATTTCTATTATTACATTGTCGTGATGTTCAGTAAAACATAAAAATAGAGAAGCTCAAGATCATATCTGAGTGCCAAAGATGGTTTAGTATAGAGTTACAGCAGGAAAAGGCAAAGTCTGATGCCTCCTAATTCCCCTTTCTCTCACAATATCTCATACACTGACCCCAGTTTCATTTCCATGACATAGATACAGACTATTTAACTATAAACAGCTAATGCCATTGCCACAAGCTTTATATACTACTGCATTGATGCACATTCTATCAATTCAGTACCTTCTTCCTCATTAAATATCACCAACGTTTATTCATCATTTCTGAGATGGTGTGGATAAATACAAATATATGGAGCAACAGATAATAAAAGATAGTAATTTTTTGTCTTAAATAATTAAATATATAATGTCAACCTCTCTGTTAAAAGATACATCAGTTTTAGGAATCATTTTAATGCATCAAAGAAGTGATCATAGAGTCATAGGATCCTAGAGAAGCATCTTCAGCATCGTACTTCTGAATAACAACATGGTAGTTTGACATGAAATATGAGAATGAAATATACATATTGACAAGAAAGTGAACAGAGAATTATAAAAATGAGAATATGATAGTTGTGGAGTACAGATGTGCTCAAAAATAAACGCTTATGTTATATCAAAATATTCAGGAGGGAACCAGGATGGGACAACTTTAAGGGGCACTGTACACATTTATTTTAAAATAAGAGAATTAGTTACAAGGATATTATTGTTTAATGGATTTTTGGAGATTGTCTTTGAAGAAGCTGTGAGGAAAGGGAAAGATGTCTTACATGGTTATGGAAGTGGGGATTTGAATGTGCTTACACGAAGCATACAGAGTAAGAGAAACCTGGAATCATATATCTTGATAATTGCTTGAATCACAGCACCTCAAAAATGCAGCACCCCTTCCCCCATACAGCATTCCATTACTTGTATAAGATCAAGAGTAACTTACCAGGTATGGGAAAAGAAACCATAACATTCAGAAATTCCAGGATCAAAGTGGGAATATAATCTATTGAACAACTGAAGATTAACAAACAACAGAAATGTGTAACCTGAGTGTCAAACAAAGTCACAAAATGTGCTGTTCAAAAATAATGAAAGGTTACCTGAAAAATAAAACAACCAGAATTCAGGAAGCCATGACCATACACAGGCAGTTCTTCATGGCAGTTGAGGAAATTAAAATAAATTGTTAACTCATAGAATCTACAGATTACCACAAAGGAGGCAGTTGGGTGGTCTAGGCCGGGCAGGTAGTTAATTCATATTCTCTGTGTACACAAACCAGCCAAAAAATATCTAGGGACACATGCCAGCTTGTCAACAATGTGTTCTGCTTAATTTTTGAAAAAGAAGCTAATACTTTTAAACATTAGACCCTGAGTGGTGTATATTCATTTCATTTTTTTTTTGCACTGTTGATAAGCAGTTGACTGTCAGAAACACCAGAGGTGACACAAGTAAATTATCGCAAACTATTCTAAGAACTGCTATAATAATGACACATGTCACATGAGGTACAATGATTCCTTCAATGTTATTTGCAAATTCTACTAACACTATTAAAGTGTCAGCTTTAGCAGCCAGATGTGTTGTCATATGTCTAAAGATTGCACAGGCATAATGAGTTGTTAATCATTTTAAAAGGTAGAAGACCATTAGCAAACCATTTAAAAAGGTAAAAAAAGGCTATTAGACTGCTGTTGTACATTAGACTGTGTAAACTGATTTGGAATGGATTTAGGAGGATATTTTTTAAAAAGTTCTGACTCATGCAGACTAGGGTCTCAGTTCAGAATATAGGCACATGAAGTTGGTGGCATGGCCGCTGAGTCCTTCAGTCTAGCCTTAGTATGTTTATATGATTGACAATGAGGCTTCTGATCATAACTCTCATAAAAAAACTGCAGAGACTTTTGCACATGCCAGAATAATTATTTAGCTTCACTCAGTGAGATATTTCTTCCAGCAACCAGACATTGTAGTGACATCAGGAGAGGGGTTATGCTCACCATGCTATGTGCTAGTTAATAATCTGTTGCACTGTAAAACAAGTGTTGACTGTTTATTTACTGTATTCACAAGCACACTGCCCTATTACTTGTATAAATAAACTCTATAACAAAAGAAGTAAAAAAATGAAAATATGCACAAACTTTCCATCCCCTTACATTATGATTACACTGAAATATGCCTGCAAGAAACGTAAGAGCACTATTAGAAAATACAATGCAAAATATGAACTTCAGGTTGCAAGATACCAAAGGAAACTACAAACATTTCTTCAGCTGTTCAGAAAATTAAGGAATAATATCAAACAATGCACTCAGCCCATCCATAATATCACACAATCTGAACCAAAGGACATTGCCAAACTATTAGCAGACAAATTTAGTCCCACTCACCCTTATTGTTGTGCCACTAAGCCTGAAAATTTAGTTTCCCCTGAAATCACTTTGGAACAAGTCTTAGAATCCCTATCAATGGCTAAAAATAAGATTTTCATGGGACCAAACAAAATACTAGGTTGCATTCCCATCAGTTCTTCATATGTACTAGCCAAGATTCTAGTAAAACTGTTCAACCACAAACTGTCTACAGGAGTTGTGTTGATGCCAAGAGGACAGTCACTGTGACCCTCTACATAAGAGTGGCCCCTGCACACACGATGGTAATTATAGGCCTCCCAGTCTCACCAGGCTTATATGCAAATTGATGGAATATATAACAGCAGAACTCATTTGTGCAGACATAGGCAACATAACCAAAGAGAACCCACTCAGCTTGGGAAGGGCAGGTTCTGCCTTTTGAACATAGTAAGCTTCTTTGGAAAGGTTACAGAGGCTGTGGACTGTGTTTACTCTGCACAAATTGTTTATCTTGACTTGGAAAAGGGTTTTAATACTATTTTCCATGTGGGAATTATTGAAAAATTAGACAAACTTAATGTAAATCCCTATTTTTATTTGTTGGATTGTAAAGTGGCTTTCCAAAGGATCCCAAGACCAGATGGTACACTTTCTGAATGTAAAACTGTAATAAGTGGAATACCACAGGGATCCATGCTAGGCCCTCTTCTGTTTGGCATTTATTTTGCAGATGCCAGAGCCAATAGTCATTAAGTGTGAGTGGCCAAGTTTATTGATGACTGTAGGCTGAGCAGTGTTATCCAGTCATCCACTAATATTAAACAGCTCTATCAAGTGTTGGACTATGCACATACCTTGTACACTGAAATGCTCTAAAGTTAAATGCAAAATATTAAAAATATTACAGTACAATTGTGTTCAGCACAAAGCTGCTCCCACCTCATATGTTATAAATGGTACTCCTCTTTGGGTAGAGATTATCATAACAGTCCTAGGTACTTAAGTAGATAACACCCTCTCTTTCAATCATCAAGTTTTCATGACAATTAAGAAATATTTGTCTCTGTCCCATTTAACTACCAAGGCAACATCTTCAAGAAGCAAGGCAGTCATCTACCCCTGTAGTCTTTCATTATCAGACCCCTCATAGAATATAACACCTCCTCTGGTATGTGCAAATTCAAGCATATTGCTTAACTGGAAAGGTCTCAATGATTTTTAACCAAGACGATTAAAGACAATTAAAGGCCTTAAATTCTTCAAGTACACCAAATGACTAGCACAAGTTTCTCTATCTTCAGTAGCCTGCATGCTGCTCTAAGGTGACCTGTGTCTAGCTTTCTGAGCCATGACAAACCCAATCCTATCAACCTCCTATTTCTTTGTAAAAGAAGTGCCTCAACAAATACCTGCACTAGAGACATAAAGCTACACCAAAACATAAAATAAAACTCAGTTGTGGGGATAGGTTCCTAACACAGTACTTTTCCTAGACTATGAAAAGGGTTGCAACTAGAGGCTAAACAAAATATTAATTTGGCTACCTTTAAGGCTAGTCTTGATCACTGGATAGGTAGACACAAATGTTAACAGGACTAATCATGAAAGGTCCTGCTTGATTTGAGAGGTAATCAGTATTAAGTGCTTAACATGGGTGACAAGAACGTTTAAGGTTTATATGGATTAGGTACTTATGGTACCCATAATTATTTGCCTGGCATTATTCCAGTGCTCTTATTTTTCCAACTTCAGAATTTCAATACTCTTATATAAAAGTCCAGAAACTCTGAAAACCTAAGTGTGATCCTCAGAAAATAACAATGATCTATGAATTTCACTCTTACACCTAAAACACATTTTATGTGTATGTCTGTTTGTGTCTTTCAGCTTTTCCCGGTTAGGGGTCGCCACAGCAGAACTCCGGTCCGCTAATGATTGGCAGTAGATTTTATGTGTATGTATAGATGCATATTATTGCTGAGATTACTGCACCAGAGAGACAAGGGAATACTCTTAGACACAGCAATCAGTTTCAAAATTAGTATGTATTTCCCTTTAATCGCAATTAAATTCTTACAGTTCTCACAATTCTGAGGACTGATCTTGCTGTCAGTGAACATATTACAGGGATCCCTACAACACAAGAACATTTTTTTCTTAGTGCACGAAGCTGCTAAAGCCCAATGTGCAAATGCTGTTATAAAATTATGAGCCACAGGTGTGTCTGGCATGTAAATTAGTACTGCCAGGTGTTATTTCTGTGCTGGGAACAAAATGAATGCACTGAGTTTATAAACCATGAGATGCCATTTTGCTTTATTCTGATATCTGACCCGGAGATACTCCTTGTAGCTAAGTATAATATTTTCTAAACTGAGCCTCTGTTCAACAGTTCCATGTTGAAGGAATTCCTTCATCAAAAGCGCTTGGAGGTAAACCCTTATCAAATAGTTCATGACAGGGCAGATACCACTTTATCTTAGTTGTGAGGGGATGTTCCAGCATTAAGCATTTACTAATGTGACTAAATCTGGGGAGAATTGCATTTCATGGCAGCCCCAGTCCTGTGCACAGTGACAGATTTGTCAGTTTCAATGAAATCTATGAGAAGTCATTCTATGTTGACAACACAAATATAATAGTGTAAGAATTTAAAGCACTGAAGTCAGCACTTTCTGATTATCTACAAGTGCAATATTTGGGAAGAAGTAATTATTCCCGGATTTCAGAATGAAAACACAGCTGTGGTTTACATTGTACTGTGCAGCTTTGATACAACCACTGTTTTATTTTCCAAATGTAATATTCATTAACTAAAGTGTGACTTAAACTTGTACATAATGAGTGACCTTAGAAAAAGGATTAATAAACGTGATATTCTTTGTTGTGAATACATTTCGGTAAAGAAAGCAGTGTCATTACAACACTTGTCAAGTTCTAGGTAAAAACTCAAAAGCATTATCTGAATGACAGAGGTGTTGTATGAAGTTCAGCTAATGCTGAGATAGAATCTTAGACTATTCAAATAAGGCAAAATCATAGATGATATGTTCTCAGCACCCACAATGTCAAAATGATGAAACTAAACCATACCAAAATGCTGTTCATTGAATAAACTACTTAGATGCCAACATTAACCTTCCAACAGTACCATATATATTAAGAACATTGAACATTAACAAGAAATATGTCACTTGTGGACAAGGACATCTGCCTTATAATGCAGAGGCTATTCCACTCCCCTGGACACCCTACATTTTATAATGAGTGAGGTTGCTGCATTTTCACACAGAGTGACTTAAACTCTAAAGCATTAAAATCCAAGTTTTCATCAGCATGTCTTTCAGGCTCTTTGGTTCAGTTGTTGGTTCTACTATGAAGTGATTATTTTCTAAAAGCTGGCATTTCAAAAGAACGAAAAAAATATGGTGAAAAACTCCTTTTGTCTTGTTTTTGAGGGGCAAGTCCCCCTGCAGCTCTCCTGCACCCCCAGGTGTTGGGAGTAAGCCCTCCATACTCCCAGAATTTATACATACCACCTCCACGGTTGCTCTAACTTGAAGAAAGGAGAAAGGAGAAATTTCCCTAAAGAAGAAAACCATTGCAGGTGCACAATTAATAATCACACACAAAGACATACTGTAGGTAAACTGTGATTCTCCAGACTGTCTGTACTTTTGACTAAAGTGCTCATCCTACAATAGGCTGGTATCCTGTCCAGAAGTAGTTTCTCTGCCTTTACCAACAAAGTCCAGTAATTAGCATTGGCTTGCCCATGACTAAGAACAGGATAAAACATGAGTAACAGAGAATGAATGAATGAAACACATTCATGTATTTTTTCAGGCGCTGATTTCTTGGAGTACTGTCTGAGTGCTATGTTTGCACATATCCAACATAACCCATATTCTTTTCAGGGGAAGAAAATAATGACATTAGTTACATATGTAAAAATGTGGATTTGGTTACTGAGACTACATTGTTTGTGGCTTTACACTCACTTGCACAGTACAAAATTGCTTGCATCATATTTGATGGAAATGAATTGCTCAAGGTAGCAGTTATCTGTGTGCTGTTGTTTACTCTGTATAGGAGTGATTACTTAAACTTTGAAGTCTATGATACATTGTGTCATTACAAAGTTCACATCTGCAATGAGAAACAGCTATCAGTAATACAGTAATACAGTCAAAATGAAGGGGGATGCTCCCGTTTAAAACTATTTTTCTTCAGTTTTTTTTTTTGCTCATTAAGTACCAGTGTATTATGAATTTTTGTACTTTGGCTACCAGGTTCAGCCATATTTTGTTGGGGAATTTTATTTTGAGGCATCTTGCCTGAAGCAATAATACTGCATCCTTCAAAAGCAAGCACTCATAGCCTTATCTATCCAAGGGAAGACCTTATGTGTCATGCAGGCCTGTATCCAGCACAAGGCAACTGAGGCAGTGGTAGTGTAATTGTGGAGTAAAGGAAGGAATTGATTGCAGTAAACAGGAGCATCATCATATCAGCCATACTCTTTGGGTATGAGCCTTGGTTTCCTTGCTTAATTGGATATGGATAAACTGGACAGGTTTTACATTAGCATTAATTTTTCTGAAGGATATAAAGTCTGAAACTCAAATGTCTGTCATCATTTTCTGACTTTATATTATTACTGAGCACAAATCTGAAGTCAGAAGGGGTAATGAGAAGAATGCCTTATATAAGCACATTAAATCCCAGGATGTAGAACATAGATTTAAATTTAGGGTTATTGATATGGTTATTCCATCCCTTAGAGGTGGAGATATTAATAATTTGTTGGAGATTAAAGAATATGAATGGATTTTAAGGCTTGCGGCTGACCGCTCGCCTGGTTTGAATATTGCTGCTAGTTTGAAACCTATTTTAGTGAAGTTACAACATACTAAATTGTGTAGCTAAGTAAATACAATGAGTATCTATTTATAATTTTGTTATATAATTGTGTTATATTGTTATATTTAAGATATTATGATTTTATGTGGGTCACATGATTTTGGCTGTGGTCATGTGATCTTTTGGCTCCTATTTAAAGCAAATTGCTTTTATTTATGTTTGTATTAGTATTGAAGAATGGTGTTTGCCTGAAAGCTTTGCTATTTTATAAAGAATTTTTCTCAACGTTTGGTGTGTGTTTTCTACAGTTCTCTTTACAAATATGACATAATCTTGATTTTTTTCCTCTCACTTCATATTGCAATTCTAGTTTGTATTATACTAACTTACCTTTAATTTCTCTATAAAGTGACTAAAATTTCTCTAAATATTAAATCATTGTCATATAAGTTATATCTATTTTAACCAATATTTTCACATTATGTCTAATTTGGTTATAATTACTTAAAACTGTAGATGTTTTTTGTATTATTTTTGAAATTTGTCTAATTATTTTTCTTAAAATGTTTTTGTAATGCTGTAAAGCAGGACCCAGGCCTTCACTGAAAATGGACACCTACCCATCTGGACTTTCCCAGTAATCAAATATCAATAAATAAATGTGGGATGCACTACAAAGTAATGGGAAATTGGTATGGCTTGCAAGGTATAGTGTAGTCTCCTCCCTAGGGTGCCACTTGACCATGATCTGGCTCTGGTGTGATGCCAACAATTATAGCCTGGAATCTCACGGGTAATATCATGAAGCTACATATTGTAGGCTGTAGGACAGGACATAACATTCCTTGAACTGTTGGCTAGGCATGGCTCACTATAATGCAAGCATTAGACAGTCTAACATTGTAATCGAGGTACCTGCGCTAACCTACACCCTTGTGGTCATTATTGCCAAGGTCCCACACCATGCAAACAGAAAAGTGTGCATCCAGAGGAGTAGATATTATTCCATTAATACCAGCCTGTTTGCAATGGAGACAGCACCATAATGAAGCCTTGCTCCTTATACCTGGGAGGTATACATAATGCACCTGTATGTCTGGTTAATGAAATGGGCCAAGAATTTACCCAGGGGGTGATAATCCTGGGAAATATGTTGTTCCGAAAAGATACAGACCCTGCAGTACATTCATTTTGGGTAGCTAATCAATAAATAGCCAATGGTATAGAAAAAAAAAGAATAAAAAATAGGGGTGGATACATGAGGAAGGACTACCTCTGGTGGCAAGAAACTGCAATATGCACATAACATACATTTCACGCATGCTGCATATATAGAACATTGGCTATATATAAAAAAATATATATGTATATATATATATATATCTATATATATATATATATATATATATATATATATATATATATATATATATATATATATACATATTTATTTCAGTATGCACATAACATACATTTTATACATGTTGTATATGTAGAGCATTCTAGCATTCTGCAAGTGATAGGGGTTGCGCTATAGCTATGGATGATGATTTCTTTCCAACATCCCTAGACTTCTTTTTCATCAGGTATAATGGGGCAGTTGGCCAAACACGAACAATAGTAAAGGCAATGTTTAACAAAACAAAGGCAGCAATAAAGGCAGTGCTTAACCAAACAGAGGCAGAAGTGAAGGCAATATTTAACCAATCACAGGCAGCAGTCAAGATAGCGTTTAACCAAACATGGGCAGCAGTGAAGACAGCGTTTAACCATCCATGACCAGTAGTGAAGACAGTGTTTAACAAAATATAGACAGCAGTACAGATGGTGTTTAATCAATCACAGGAAGCAGTGAAGACAGCGTTTAACCAACCATGACCAGTAGTGAAGACAGTGTTTAACTAAATATAGACAGCAGTACAGATGGTGTTTAACCAATCACAGGCAGCAGTGAAGACAGCGTTTAACCAACCATGACCAGTAGTGAAGACAGTGTTTAACAAAATACAGACAGCAGTACAGATGGTGTTTAATCAATCACAGGCAGCAGTGAAGACAGCGTTTAACCAACCATGACCAGTAGTGAAGACAGTGTTTAACTAAATAGAGACAGCAGTACAGATGGTGTTTAATCAATCACAGGCAGCAGTGAAGACAGCGTTTAACCAACCATGACCAGTAGTGAAGACAGTGTTTAACTAAATATAGACAGCAGTACAGATGGTGTTTAACCAATCACAGGCAGCAGTGAAGACAGCGTTTAACCAACCATGACCAGTAGTGAAGACAGTGTTTAACTAAATATAGACAGCAGTACAGATGGTGTTTAACCAATCACAGGCAGCAGTGTAGACAGCGTTTAACCAACCATGACCAGTAGTGAAGACAGTGTTTAACTAAATATAGACAGCAGTACAGATGGTGTTTAACCAATCACAGGCAGCGGTGAAGACAGTGTTTAACCAACCATGACCAGTAGTGAAGACAGTGTTTAACTAAATATAAACAGCAGTACAGATGGTGTTTAATCAATCACAGGCAGCAGTGAAGACAGCGTTTAACCAACCATGACCAGTAGTGAAGACAGTGTTTAACAAAATACAGACAGCAGTACAGATGGTGTTTAATCAATCACAGGCAGCAGTGAAGACAGCGTTTAACCAACCATGACCAGTAGTGAAGACAGTGTTTAACAAAATACAGACAGCAGTACAGATGGTGTTTAATCAATCACAGGCAGCAGTGAAGACAGTGTTTAACCAACCATGACCAGTAGTGAAGACAGTGTTTAACAAAATACAGACAGCAGTACAGATGGTGTTTAATCAATCACAGGCAGCAGTGAAGACAGCGTTTAACCAACCACGACCAGTAGTGAAGACAGTGTTTAACAAAATACAAACAGCAGTACAGATGGTGTTTAATCAATCACAGGCAGCAGTGAAGACAGCGTTTAACCAACCATGACCAGTAGTGAAGACAGTGTTTAACTAAATACAGACAGCAGTACAGATGGTGTTTAACCAATCACAGGCAGCAGTGAAGACAGCGTTTAACCAACCATGACCAGTAGTGAAGACAGTGTTTAACTAAATATAGACAGCAGTACAGATGGTGTTTAATCAATCACAGGCAGCAGTGAAGACAGCGTTTAACCAACCATGACCAGTAGTGAAGACAGTGTTTAACAAAATGTAGACAGCAGTACAGATGGTGTTTAATCAATCACAGGCAGCAGTGAAGACAGTGTTTAACCAACCATGACCAGTAGTGAAGACAGTGTTTAACTAAATATAGACAGCAGTACAGATGGTGTTTAATCAATCACAGGCAGCAGTGAAGACAGCGTTTAACCAACCATGACCAGTAGTGAAGACAGTGTTTAACTAAATATAGACAGCAGTACAGATGGTGTTTAATCAATCACAGGCAGCAGTGAAGACAGCGTTTAACCAACCATGACCAGTAGTGAAGACAGTGTTTAACAAAATACAGACAGCAGTACAGATGGTGTTTAATCAATCACAGGCAGCAGTGAAGACAGCGTTTAACCAACCATGAGCAGTAGTGAAGACAGTGTTTAACAAAATACAGACAGCAGTACAGATGGTGTTTAATCAATCACAGGCAGCAGTGAAGACAGCGTTTAACCAACCATGACCAGTAGTGAAGACAGTGTTTAGCAAAATACAGACAGCAGTACAGATGGTGTTTAATCAATCACAGGCAGCAGTGAAGACAGTGTTTAACCAACCATGACCAGTAGTGAAGACAGTGTTTAACTAAATACAGACAGCAGTACAGATGGTGTTTAATCAATCACAGGCAGCAGTGAAGGCAGCGTTTAACCAACCATGACCAGTAGTGAAGACAGTGTTTAACTAAATATAGACAGCAGTACAGATGGTGTTTAATCAATCACAGGCAGCAGTGAAGACAGCGTTTAACCAACCATGACCAGTAGTGAAGACAGTGTTTAACTAAATATAGACAGCAGTACAGATGGTGTTTAATCAATCACAGGCAGCAGTGAAGACAGCGTTTAACCAACCATGACCAGTAGTGAAGACAGTGTTTAACAAAATACAGACAGCAGTACAGATGGTGTTTAACCAATCACAGGCAGCAGTGAAGACAGCGTTTAACCAACCATGGCCAGTAGTGAAGACAGTGTTTAACTAAATATAGACAGCAGTACAGATGGTGTTTAATCAATCACAGGCAGCAGTGAAGACAGTGTTTAACCAACCATGGCCAGTAGTGAAGACAGTGTTTAACAAAATACAGACAGCAGTACAGATGGTGTTTAACCAATCACAGGCAGCAGTGAAGACAGCATTTAACCAACCATGACCAGTAGTGAAGACAGTGTTTAACAAAATACAGACAGCAGTACAGATGGTGTTTAATCAATCACAGGCAGCAGTGAAGACAGCGTTTAACCAACGCTGACCAGTAGTGAAGACAGTGTTTAACAAAATACAGACAGCAGTACAGATGGTGTTTAATCAATCACAGGCAGCAGTGAAGACAGCGTTTAACCAACCATGACCAGTAGTGACGACAGTGTTTATCTAAATATAGACAGCAGTACAGATGGTGTTTAATCAATCACAGGCAGCAGTGAAGACAGCGTTTAACCAACCATGACCAGTAGTGAAGACAGTGTTTAACTAAATATAGACAGCAGTACAGATGGTGTTTAATCAATCACAGGCAGCAGTGAAGACAGCGTTTAACCAACCATGACCAGTAGTGAAGACAGTGTTTAACTAAATATAGACAGCAGTACAGATGGTGTTTAATCAATCAATCACAGGCAGCAGTGAAGACAGCATTTAACCAACCATGAGCAGTAGTGAAGACAGTGTTTAACAAAATACAGACAGCAGTACAGATGGTGTTTAATCAATCACAGGCAGCAGTGAAGACAGCGTTTAACCAACCATGACCAGTAGTGAAGACAGTGTTTAACTAAATATAGACAGCAGTACAGATGGTGTTTAATCAATCACAGGCAGCAGTGAAGACAGCGTTTAACCAACCATGACCAGCAGTGAAGACAGTGTTTAACAAAATACAGACAGCAGTACAGATGGTGTTTAATCAATCACAGGCAGCAGTAAAGACAGCGTTTAACCAACCATGACCAGTAGTGAAGACAGTGTTTAACAAAATACAGACAGCAGTACAGATGGTGTTTAATCAATCACAGGCTGCAGTGAAGACAGCGTTTAACCAACCATGACCAGTAGTGAAGACAGTGTTTAACAAAATACAGACAGCAGTACAGATGGTGTTTAATCAATCACAGGCAGCAGTGAAGACAGCGTTTAACCAATCATGACCAGTAGTGAAAATAGTGTTTAACTAAATATAGACAGCAGTACAGATGGTGTTTAATCAATCACAGGCAGCAGTGAAGACAGCGTTTAACCAAGCATGACCAGTAGTGAAGACAGTGTTTAACTAAATAGAGACAGCAGTAAAGATAGTGCTTAAACAAATACAGGTGCAATGAAGACAATGTTTAAGCAAACACTGGCAGAAGTGAAGACTGTGTTTAACCAGTCACAGTCAGCTGTGAAGACAGTGTTTAGCTTCCTGAAGAGGTATTTCAGATCCCTAAGTACCTCTGATGGAGACAGATGGTAAAGTGTGAACAAGGTTAACGGAAAGTTCCTTGCCTGTGTCAAACTACGGAATGTGCACATAACAAACAGAAGGGTGAATTTTACAGGATGGCATCTGACAGGATTGTGATGCCAGTACCAGACAGAACAATGTCATGAACTTGAAGCAATACTCCTTGCTTATGGCACTGCATACCAAGTATATTAGATGCAGGAAATGTGTGGGTCGGCCAATCATATAATGCAAGGGATGACAGATGCCTGTGCAGTGTACTATGAGGGATGATAGTTGCCTGTACAGTGCACTATGAGGGATGACAGATGCCTGTGCAGGGTACTATGAGGGATGGCAGATGCCTGTGCAGTGTACTATGAGGGATGACAGATACCTGTGCAGTGCACTATGAGGGATGACAGATGCCTGTGCAGTGTACTATGAGGGATGACAGATGCCTGTGCAGTGTACTATGAGGGATGACAGAGGCCTGAGCAGTGCACTATGAGGGAAGACAGATGCCTGTGCTGTGCACTATGAGGGAAGGCAAATGCCTGTGCAGTGCACTATGAGGGAAGACAGATGCCTGTGCAATGTACTATGAGGGATGACAAACGCCTGTGCACTGTACTATGACATCTCATCATTACTTAACACTTCAGGCTGCTTTTTATACCATCTGTGAACCACAGGGTAACCCAAACATTATGTGTTTTTATATGTATTGTACATCAGAAAGGCTAGTCCCGTACAAGTCATATGCATAGCCATGGAATATCATAAGAATTATAATACAAAAGACATAAACCCAGTATTTGCATTCCCAGATATTTCAACTGGAATGGTGATACATCTGGTATCAACAAATGCACAGGATTACATGACCTGCCATGTGTCGTCCCCCATTTCTGGAATACGCTGCCCTTACGTAACAGTGCACATGTAGACACCATGTCTTCTTAGGTTAGAATCAAGGTAGTGGCATGAAGACCTTCATGGACTATGGGATAGAAGTAGTAACAGTATGGCAGATGACACAGAGAACGGGTGCAGGGTTTGATTCCCTCAGCTTTCACTGCCTTATTATTTGACTCTTAAGCATTCAGTGCTCCTGGGCTGAGTCTGAAAAAGGCCTTTGGAGATCAGCTCTATAGCCCAATAAACTAACATAAATAAAGTAAAATAAAAGGATATAATATATACCATTTGACATGACAGCATTGCAGGTAGAACCATATACAATTACAGCATGGCTCAAATTTATCCCTACAAATCAAACTGCCACATCATTCCATGCGAATGTGAAAGGAGTGCCCACTTTTATTTATTTATTTTTAACTCATGTAAATAATTACTTCTGTGACTTTAAAGGAAGTCAATGTATGGAGCCTGAAAGAGAGTGAATTGCAAAGCATTCAATGAAATGAGCTATCATTATTGTTTTTCCTTCTGTATTTCACTGTATAAGCAGAATATTAGGCATCAACTTCCATAATGCAGTCCAATTCCATTAACTTTGATTTGTGAAGCAATAACAGCAAAGTTGCAGTTACTGTCTGAGACGTCCTTAAATAACTCATGTTAGTCATACAGGTATGCTGAGGACTGCATTTTCTAAAGGAATCATTTGCCTAAGAGC